>NW_005843135.1:52601-90686 GCF_000455745.1 Alligator sinensis | reverse complement strand
CCCAAGGATGGCCCTGGCTCTGGGAATGGGGTGAGAGGTACTTTAATTAGAGCAACTCTCAGGAGCTGCTCTAAATTAAAGCGCCCACAGCATCCCTCATATTCAGCATCCCATGCTTCAAAATGGTGGTGGAAGCACCCTAACTAAGGCTTATTCAACCAGCTTTAAAGCACCCCTGCCACCATTTTGAAGTTTGGGGACACTGAACACATGAGATGCTAAAGCTGCTGAAGCATGCTAATTAGTACGCTCCAGCACTCTGACACACTCTAATTACAGTGCATCCAAGTAGGCAACCTGCATGTCTACAGGCAGCCTTAAAGACTAACCGATTCAGAAAGGCATGTATTTTCATAGGCAACAACCTACTCGATCAGATATGACAGACAGGTGACCGATTCAGAGCAATGACTGATTTAGATCCCTACAAAGACTTGTCTTCTGCAGCATCACTGCTCAGACCCTCCTTTGAAGTGCTACCTTCCCTGCACAACCTCCCATGTCAGATTCTACATGCACCTATATATTAAAAGTCAACATTGACTTAACTTTTCCTCTGACATGCACAAACAAAAATAAAAGCAGGAAAATCCTACTCTAATCCAGAATAAACATTGATTTATAATAGCACCCAAATGCCATACATTATGGTGATTCAGGCACTCTCCTGGGGAGGTGGGAGATATGGGTTTAAATTCTCTAACCTAGACATGGGAGGATGGAAGCAAGGTCTCCCACATCCTAGCTGAATGTCTTAACCACCGGACAGTTGAATAAAAGGCAGATGCTACCTTCACATCTTCTTTGACTTTTATTACAAATGCCTAAAACTAAACATTTTAGAAAAGTCAAACTCTTCAACAAATTTGGTCTGAAACTTAACTGTAATCTGTAGGAAATATAAGAAATATAAAATACAAATTATAAATGCTGCGACTTAAAGGAGTTCATCAAATGAGACCTACAGGTCTGTGGAAGGTAAAGAAATTCAGATATTCTCAAGCAAAGGAAATGGACACTTTAGTATGTATTCTGTGTTAACACGTGCAATTCCTATTACCAAAGGAGTGTAACACCATTCCCTTTATATACTGTGAAGAATTAAATGAGAGGCTATTGATTCATCTTTCCTAAAATGAAAGTCTGCAGAAAATCTCAGAGCAGTCACAGGGTGTAACTGCAGCCTGGAGCAGCAGTCTTTTCTGGAGTAGGGCAGGACAGTTGAAAACCAGATGGGTAAATGACTCTAGCCATGTGATTAATTATATTCTTGTCCGGATTTTTCATGCGTCTCTCATCTATACAGACTAGTCTGGCTCTGCCTCCTAGTACCTCCACATGGCCAAAGGCACAGCAGATTGAGTTAAATCAAGAGGATTAAAGTCAGAGATTTAAGCTAGCAAATGATTAATTTTAATTTGAAATAAATATTTATTTTATATTAGGTTTTCATTTGTAGTTCTCAGTTATTTATAGCAAGCATAAAACTTTATAAAACTGGTAAAGCATGTCAATTCAGCAAACAGACTTACCCTTGCTTACATTATATTTGGTACTTTTTGTTAGCCAAGAGTATACGATATACCTATACACAGTTATGTAGGTATTATAGAGCTCAACATACCTTTATTCAGAATCTTAATTCTAAATTATTTTATTATGTTAGAAAATGGTGAGTAATGTTTTCTATTTGCTAGATGATATCTTTGACTTTAAATTTGTCAAATATGATTTTGGGAGACCAAAAGTTCATTAAAACATATTTTAATGTAAAACATATTTAATAAACTTGAAGCTAACTAATTTATTAAATAAATGTAGTTAGTGATATTAAATTATTCTTATTGCTTTATATAGGTCATATTTTCAAAGGTATTTTAATACCTATAGTGTGTAAAAGTGACTACAAATATTTTTAATACAATATAAGTACATTAGGTGCCTAAAACATATTGAAATTTATTAGATTTGGGTGGCAAAGTTGTGCTGGCACTTTTGAAAATTCCAGTTGACAGCTTTCTGAATTTTAGGGCCCAAATGAATAAAATACCTAAATAAATAAACAACTTTGAAAATTTCATCCCCTTCATGCTTTTAGAATTTGAAGGTTTCATTCTTTTTGACAGTTTTTTTTTTATCCTTTTTGATCATCTTTCTTTATATCAAAACCCAAGTTTTCCTAATTTTTCAGTTCCTGATAGTTTCTCAAGTTTGAATTAAATAGTGCAAATAAAGAAAATGTTCTCTTCCACCCAATAGCTAAACTTAAAGCAAAAGTAATTAAGGCAAAAGATTTTCTGCACAACAGGAACCGCAAGTACTTACATTTGACCACACAAATGCCAGCATCTGTTCCATTGCAGAGATGCTTAATGCAGACCATGGTACTGTGACATATTTACAAAGCTTGAGTTGACCTCAAAAGTTAAAAGATGCCTATTTATTTATTTAAATTATATTATATTAAATTTAGGTCATACTAAACCTTAAGTTGTCACCAAGGCCATGGGAGACTAATTTCAAATGTAACTGCAAACGGTAGGGCTGTGTGAAGCTTCGGTACCCAATTCGATTCAGCGGAGATTCGGACCAATTCAGTGGCCGAACCTCTGAATCTGAATCAAATCTGGAGACCCTTTAATCTCTGCATCGAATTGGAACCCTCTGAAATCGATTCGGAGATATTCAGAAAGATTCGGTGATTCGGATATAGACACAGCTTTAAATGTTTTCTCTATATACCTCAAGGTACCAGGCAGCTCGTGAATACTGTGATGGTGGGGTGGATGGAGCGTCCCACAGGAGCATGGGGGGGCTCCCCGGTCTACTACCGAGCACACTGGGAAGTAGAACAGAAACACTTCCGGTCCACTTCCGGGGAATGCACAGGCCCCCCGTGACCCTCAGGCTCAGTGACTGGTGCCTCTTGGGTCTGGGGGAGCACCCAGGGTTCCCCCTGTGGCTGATTGCCAAACTGGGAGGGTACGGTGGGGCCCCCACATGCTCGGCAATAGACCCAGAAGTACCCCACATGCTCTTGTGGGATGCTCCATCCACCTCAGCAACACAGCATTCACAAGCCGTGCCTGGTACCGTGAGGTATGTAGAAAAAACATTTAAAGCTGTGTCTATGGCCGAATTGCATATTCTCTAAATCAGCATCGAATCTTCAGATTCGGATTTGGCCGAATCAAATCGGGGACAGTGATCTGAATCAATGAATCGGATCATTGTCCCTGATTTGGGTCAAATCCAATACAGCCCATTTTGCAAAGCCCTAGTAAATAGGTATGTTTTTAATAAGAATAAAAATGCAATTAATTTAAAGAAAAGATGAAACACAAGTAAAAATCATATTAAAATAAAACAATCCCATTTTTATTTATTTTTTAAATAACTATTTTTTTATTCAATCTGGCCACTGAGCCCACACAAAAGCTAATAATGTTGCATTGGAACTGAATGTCCTCAAACCGTACATAAAGTTTCAAGTCTGTGTTCATCACTGACACATTTTGAAACAGGAACACAACACAGAGACTAATAACTAACTTGGAGATAGGTACATAATTCACAATCATCTACTGCTTTATTCTCAGGCTGCCATCAAGGGAACATTATATCCTCCCTCATAGTTATCAATATTCTCATATTTCCATGAGCAAAAAAAATAAAAAAATAAATCTTCTGTGAATTATCACTCAGTTCCATCATACCCATACCCCCAAATATTATCACTTCCTTGATGTAGCTGCTAGCTGGTAGAAGTAGCACAAAGCTGGCTGACCAGGATCCTAAGATTCCAGTTAAATTTCAAACTGCTGCTGCCAGGGCTGTCAGGATTAGAAAAGCAATATTGTGCAGAACCATAGACACAATCATGCTGAGTGATAATCCTCTACTGCTGCTAGGGGCACTGTGGGCAGAGAGAGAAAGAGAGACACTTAAATGAAGGAGAAGAAAAAGAGATAAGCACAAGGAAATAAGATAGCATGACATGAGCATGTAGAACTAACACAGATGCACAGATGTATGTACACACAAACATATGTGCATGCGTGCATGTGTATTTGTCCATTGATTTCCATTAAGTTACTCGTTCCTTCCTATACTCTGGGTATATTTCTGAGAATAAGAGAATTACCCCTGATAGGTGGTTCACTATTTTGTGGGGTCTTAACCTTTGGGTGCCCAACCTGACACACTTTTGTTCTGCATTTGTTCAGTACCCTAGGAAAATGGGTTCCTGGTCCATGATGAGTATTCAAGGAACTATATGTTAAAATTTTTCAAATCAACTTATAAAAATTCACCCTACATTACTTATAGAATAAATACATTTGCAGTTATTTTTGAGAACTCATGGAAGATGGGTGAGGAACCAGACAAAACTAAAGAAGGGCAAATGAAGGATACAGGATTATAAACTACTCAATCTATCTTCAATTAGTAGGAAAACCCTGGAACAAATATTTAAGCACTCTATTTATAAGAACCTAGATATAAAACATGATGCATAACAACTGACATGGATTTGCCAAACACAAGTCATGTGAAACTAGTAATACCCTTCTACAACAGGATAATAGACTTTATGCATAACAGAGAAAAGGGAGATGGGCCACACTTTAGTGAGGTTTTTACCACGGTCTCACACAACATTTTCATAAGTAAGCTAGAAAAATATGGTCCAGATGAACCTACTGAATTGTAGTTTTCCAGCTAGTTGTACACAATACTTAGAGACTGGTTATCAGTAACACACTGTCAAACTAGAATGACATAAATTGGGGTTTGCGGAGATCTGCTCTGGGTTTGATACTACTCAATATTTTCATTAATGACCCGAATGATGGAACAGTGATTAAACTCATAATATTTAGAGATAATGCCACACTGAGAGGTACTGAAAGCATGTTAAACAATTGAATTAGAATTCAAAGTGATCTTGACACATTGGAGAAAAGGTCTGAAATAAGCAGAATACAATTCCACAAGCACATGTTCAAAGTACTATACTTTGGGCCATGTTACACATTAATTTTAGGCATCTTTTGGAGCTCTTAACCCCTGGATTGTCCACACATTAACACCTATAACTAATTTGGAGTATACTTCAAGCAGTTTAAAGTTTTGTCACTTCAGGGCAGGTTTCTCTCTGATCCCTGTTACCCAGCTTGTGTCTCATTAATGTGTGGCCATTCCCACACAGATGAACCACCCAAGTTGCTATCCTCCAGCAACCCAGGATGCAGTGTCCCCTCACCCACCCTCCCATTCTGTGTGGACAGACTTTCCACCCCTGAACTCTACTGCCCAGGGGATGGTTCTGGCACCAACCCAACTCTCCCTCCCAACCCCAAGAGTGTACAACTTCCCTGCCTACAGGAGTATAACCCCTGCAAACAGCCTGCAAAGCACATGCCAGCTAGCCAGGTCATAGGGAAAGGATGGATCCAGGAGTGGGGGCTAGGAGGTACTGACAGGGGGCAGGGAAGGAGAAAGGTAGGGTGTCAAATCAGGTCCCCATGATTTGGGGCTTCCTTCCCAGAGCAGGGGCAGTAGCTCCCTCAATAGTGCCTTCCCTCACTGCTCCCATGTCCCAACCACACCGGAAAGCATGACCAACAATCCCCACATACAAATCCCAATTTATTAAAACATGAGACTTTCTTGAATTTGCTTCCTGGTTTTGGGGGGTGGGGGGTTTACATTTTTTTCTTTTTAGTTTATCCTTCAGAGGCTGACTCCTTTATTTCAACACTTTTCCCCCACCCCATCTCCTTTCCACCTCCCATTTCATTATCTACCCCCACCCCATTAACAATCCACCTCCCAGCTTCATGTTCCTGCCCTTCACAAACGGCTCTTACCCACCCCCACCTAGAGCAGGGATAGCAGCCTGTCCTGCCTCAGCAGTCCTCTACTTATTCACAGCTGTGCAGGTCAAAGAAGGGTTTCAGCCTTAAGGTGAGTCTGCTCCCAACTCAAGCTAGCACTAGCACCGATCAACATTTGAGCAGCTCAAAGTGGAATGTGTAACAAGGTCCTTTAGTAGGAATAATCAGCTATACATATACAATTTGGAGAACAACTGACTAGACAGCAGTTCTGTAGAAAGAGATGTGCATGTTATAGTGGATCACAAACTGAGCTTGAGTCAACAATGTCATACTGCTACAAAGAAACCAAACTTCACAGTGGGACAGATAAACAGGTACTTTGTATATATAACCCAAAGAAATGTTTGCACTTTTACTCAGGACTAATCAGAACTGCTGGAGCACTGGAGTGTTGTGTCCAGTTTTGGGCATCATTATTTCAAAAAAGATATACCAGAAGAGTCCAAGGATTAACAAATATTATCATAGATCTAGAAAATATGACCTATAAGAAAAGATTGAACGACTGGTTTGTTCAGTCTAGAGACAAGACTGTGGGGAGACAAAATAATCTTAACAGTTTCTGTGAAAAAGAAAGTTACAAGCTGTATTCCATATTCACTGGGGATTGAAAAAGATATAATGGCCTTAGATTGCTACAAAAGGAAATTCAAAAGAAATTCTAACTATGGATAGTTAAGAACTAGACTAGATTACCTGGGTGGTTGTGGAATCTCAATGCCCACTTAATGTCCCTTCCCAGCCTATTTTTTCTATAATTTGTGATCCTGTGACTCATATTGTTAAAATACATTTATCCCTCTTGATTTTGCTTTGCAAGTTCTACTTATAGTCTCTGTGAACTGGGGGCAGGCATTTGACTCTCAGACTGACAATTCAAAATAATTGTAAAAGATTAAACTATCTCCCAGGACACTGCAATACAATTGGTTCACTATAAGTATTTGGTTCAGAATGCAGGCAGCCCCTATGGCCATGGACAGTGTCCAAAAGGAGGCATAAAAAGTGAGCCAGATGAGGCTACAGAAGTGCTGGTAAATAAAATGGCAGGCAGACATGGTAAGAATAAAAGCATCAAAACACAATAAAAAACAATAATATTGATAAAAGAAGTACTGAGCCATTCTTTTAAAAGATGGGGGCATAGTTAAATTGTCCTAGGCTCACACAATGCAAATGCCAAAGATTGCAACAGAATATCCCTGGAAAGACTAGAAAAAATGGAGTATCCACTGTCCCCAACAGGAACGAGGATCACACTGTTCGGTAGTAGGTCCGTCTCCTAACATATGGCATCCTCTCCTTGCTGCTATTCCCACATGCTTCTTTCATTCATAGAACTATACTACATACTGGCAGCATCTACACTAGATGCTGACTGCTCAGTAGCCCATGACTATTGCACAGTACTGTAGTGTCATGTGGTAGCAAGCGCGATGCAACATTACTGCACAGTAGACTCAGACTACTAGGCAGTCAGCATCACACAAAAACTGTTCAGTGACACAACTCTGGTCACTGTGCAGTCATTTAGTACTTGTTTATACCTGTCTTTGCTTAAGATTGCTGATGATCAGGGAAATCAGATCCAATTTGATTTCAGTCTTTTAGGCAGCTCAAAAACTAAACCAAGTTAAAAGTAGTTTCTCAGGCTCACTCCAGACAGCTTCCACATAAGATTCATCTTCACAACTTTCAACCATGGACTAAGGAAATCCTTTCCAAGCTCTTTTGGAACAACTTTATTGTGTATAGCATTACCACTGCTGAGCTACTGAAGCAACTATGCAAAGTCCAATACATATGTATATTCCCAGCTAATAAAGCAGTGGTACCCCAGTACACTCCTCAAAGCTTATAATAAGAGTTTCAGAAGAACCAAGGGCCATTTCTTTGTCACAAGGCGTAAACCCAGGATGACAGCCAACTGGGGTTCTGCAGCTCCTGCAAAACTCGATCTTATCAAAAGCTAAACCAAATATGTGATGTGGTTCTGAACATGAAACTTGAATTCAATGGTTAGATCTGTGAACATTAACAACATTCAGAAATTTCCCAATGACTAGCCAATGGTAATACTTCGGTTCAGTGGAAAAGTGCATCCTGTTGTCATCAGCCATGTTTCAAGGTGTATGGCTGCATACACACATTCAAATAATCTGGGAAGATTCTCCTAGGTGTTTTGCTGTGGTCAAAAAATTTACCCAGAACCATGTATACAGATATTAGATTGCCGACGCCCTGAAGAGTGAAGAGCTTGCAATGCTGACACTATGCAGCCAGGGGGTGCACACATCTCAGTATCCTCTGCCAGGTCTCAGTCTCCCTGGTAACTGATGGCAACAGTGCATAGGGCAGCCCTGATTGGCTAACCCAGGCTGTCCATGGTCAGCATTTGCAGATATTTGCTGTCCCATTAGAAACTCTCCTGGAAGTGATTTAACCCTGATTGTTCCCAGGTTATTTTTATCCTGGAACAGCCATTTTTACTGTGGGAGAAAAAGCCTGAACATCTGTACACTCGTGATTTCTCCTAGAAGAGTAGCAACTCTCTTAAAAGAAACTGAATGTCTGTACAAGACCTATCTATAGTACTCATTTCATAGCACTGACAGCCCAAAGTGCTCAGAAATCATTAGTCCAGCCCCAAAAATCAGATTTTTTTAAAATGCACTTTTTAAAAATTTCCTTTAGGATTTTGAACCTCAAACGTTTGAATGTTTATATTTCAATCTTTTTCCCCAAAGCCAGGACTAACTTTTGCTTTCCTTAAAAAGGCATTCTAATATTATAAAAGCCTAAGTCTGTTGGTCTGTCCGTCCATAACGCTTTGTTTGCACTCTGATAGGCTGACAGAAATAGCCAATCAAAGTGCTCCAAGCAAGGGGGAGCACCGTCATGATTCCAAAGCTATGCCGAAGACCAGACAGAGGGTGGGGAAGGTGAGGCCAGCAGCACTGGCCTCAGCTCCCCCACCCCACTCCCTGCAAGAGGCAAAACAACGACAGCATGGGGCATTAGGTGGCGGCACTCCATCCCAGCTCTCTCCTCCTCCCCGCCCATCATTCTTGATGGGAAATTGGCTAGTATGCATATACACACACACACACACACACACTCTCATAAAGCTGAAAGACTTTAGGGCTAGGGACAAACATTGCACAAACTGATTTAAGTGATCAGAAACTAGTTTAAATCTGTAACAGAACAGATGTTCAGTGTACATAAACCAGTTTGAGATAAACCTGGTTGAATGTAGTATCAGACTTAACTGATTTGGGTCAAACTGGTTTATCCCATGTATGTTCCAGACCCCTCCCTGGTTTAAGTTAAATCAGAGTCTGCCAGCATATCGGCATGCTCTCTGGGCTAGGGTGCGCTCTCTGCTCCAGAGAGCTGGGCTGGCCCCTCGCCCCTGCTCCCTGGCTGGAGCTCCAGCAGATCCTGCAGGTATAGGGTCTCTGCCTGGCTTTCTCGTGCTCCTCCTCTCCCCCTCACCACTCCCTGCTGAAGCACAGAGTAACCTGCAAAGATTGAATCAATTCAGGCTCAGGCTTTTTGAATGTCTGTCCCTAGCCTCAGAGTCCCAGCCTTAAGGAAAATGTCAAATATTACTAAACTTGTGATAAAATTACAGGAGATGATATTGAGGTTGATTTTTTATGTTGAAACACAGATGGAATGGGGCTTCTGCTTTAATATGCTTTTTTAAAGTACAATTTGGATCCAAAAACCTCAGTTTTTTAAATGTCTTCATTTAACTAATCCCATAAATTGTATTTGCGCTGAGCTTCTCATAATTTTGTAATATAACAGAAGCACCAATACTGTATTATTATACTATTATACCACTTGTGTACCAAGGAGAACATTTGAGATTTTAGACCACAGCTGTGGCTTACAAAATTGTTTTCCATGAGGCCATGGTAAATGGCCTTCAGCTGGCCAATGAATCACACCAGGCCCTGTATTATACTGTTTTCAGTTAAAACTTTGATAAAGGTATATGAGAAATCATAGGCAACACATAGGTGGGCCATGAGAAGGCCTGTGCCCCCCCTCAAATTGGCTCTCACCAGCCAGGGAGTGGGGAGCGCTGGCTGGTGGCCCCCCGTGAAAAGCACCAGTGGCACTTCTGGTTTGTTGCCAGTGCTTCCAGGGTCGGCAATCTGCCATTGGGATATCAACACTATACTCACAATCGTATCCTCAGTTCCACAAGTACAGAATGCTGAAACCATGGAGTTCCATGAGCATGAAACACACACACACACACACACACACACACACACCCCAACTTTTTCTAAAGCCACTAAAGATTTTGGGTGCCCGAAGGCTTGTGATGTCTTAAAATAGCCTGACCTTCAGAAGGCAGAGTACTAACACACTGAAAAAAATCAAGCTTCACTGAAATATCTCGAAGCAGGTCCCCCAAAACTCAGGAAAACAAAAGACCCTTTGGAAAAATCTTGAACATTGCTTCCTTTATAGAGTGCATATCTATATCTGTACAGATTTTTTTTCAAATCAGATTTATATGTGAAAACTATATTCAGGTTTAAAGGAAGTACCTGAAGATTCAGGCCCTGAGAATGAGAACTCTTACTTGCATAGGTACACCCCATCTTCCTCACCAGTGTAATACAAATTTGACTACAGAAACCATTAAAATAAACTTAATTCAACATTTCCTGGATGTTGCTAAGTATTTAGTAAAATGTTGATATTAGATCGTAAAAGCTGTTGCATCTCTCAATAAGCATACTTTTGGTTTTTTTTAATTTACATTAGGAGAAAACTATTAAGAACAGACTTAATCCCCATTGCAAAAGTAATCCAAGTCAGAGGTAGAATAAACTGAAGTTAGAAGCGACTCCAAATCACTAACCATTATAAACTAATGATATTTTTGTTCATATAAAGCTAGTTTTAACAGAAATCATGATCTCACCTCTACACTGGTAAAAAGAACCAAGATTAAAATTATAATTCATTTGTGCAGAGTACTTATTAATTCTCCTTAAGCCAAACTAAAAATATTTGGCTTTGTTTTGTTCTTCTAACTTTTTGGTAGGCTTTAATGATAAAAGGTCTAGATGTAGAATTATTTCAGCAGCCGCTACAGAAGGACAAATCTGAGGCACAGTGATTACAGTAGAACAGCCCCTGGATTACGGCATAACTGCACCTCGATTACATTACTTAAACTAGATGAATCCTAATCCTCTTTTTGAACTAGAATTTTTTAATTGCATACACATAAAATAGTAATGAGAAATGTATTTGTGAAGAAATTACACTTCTAATTGTAGTAATACCCAAAAGTTGAAAATAAATGCAAACCTCTCCTTATAGCATACAAGAAATGCATTTCCCATGCTACTCCACAATAGGTATTTTTAATTTATGCCTTTTTTTTTTCTTTACAAGAAAGTACATTATATCATTAAGGTCATCATAATTATGCAGTTGTAGCACAGTAACTTTATTTGGTATTGGCCAATCAATGAAACAACAGACTAAGGACAATGAACATAATCTCCTGGACATGTTTGCTTATGCAGCAATACAGAAATGAATATCTGTCTTACTGACAAACCATGCACATCTACAACAGGCAGTTTCTTATCTATTATTTCTATTGTCATAGCACTTTGGAGCCCCTGTCCTGAAATAGGATCCCATCATGCTATGAGATGTTCAAAAAGAATTTTTTAAAATGATCCTTCCATCAAAGAATTCTGAGGCAAGACGTGGATACAGACAGACTGATGGCGGAAAAGAGGGAAACAATGAATAATACTATCAGTTTAATGGGTAACAGTTTCAGCTCACTAGCAGCCTACCTATAGTCAGGTAAGCATCATAGCAAAGGAGAGATACTATATTTCTTGTAGTAGCTGTATTCAAATGTTACTTGAAATAATCCCTATATGATCATATATGGTTTCTTAAATGAGAAACCAAGTAAAAGGACCATTTGTCAACTATTTCTTGAAACTAATATTTTGAGCTCAAATCTAGAACTAAAACAGGAGCATCTAACACATTTTATCAGAATCCACTTCCTTAGGAAATGTCACATTTCATTAAAGGTGCATTATTTTATGCATCATTACCATAGAGACTCAGGGGACAATTGCAGCAACGTAGGTGCACAGGATCAGATCATGCATATATCTAAGTCATTTATGCAAAAACAAACAGAAACCAAAATAGAAATAATTTGAAACAGTTTGCAAACGTCTTGATAATGACAACACTGATGCCTACTTTGCACTTACCTTGTACCTATCATGTCAGAGTACTTTCCAAAGTATTGCAACAATCTAGTGCAGTGATTCTCAAACATTTTAAACTCAAGGCACACCTTGTCCCACTCATGACACACTTCCATAACTCTTGTGAATGAGCAGCACCCCATTTCAAAAGCAATTTTATTTATTACAGTGCTTACCTCCTTGAATAGGGGCCAGACAGTGGGGACAGGGGAGCAGACAGGCAGGGAGAGCCTTGGCCTGCCCTTATCTGCTTATGCCCTCACACCTGAAGCCTAAGCCTTCAAACATCTGCTTATCTCTTCACACATTATTGATCTCCTTACACTTCCTGGCATCCTTCAAAAGATGTTGTGACACCCCAGAATGCCCCAG
The DNA here is from genome assembly GCF_000455745.1 of Alligator sinensis. Taxonomy (NCBI): domain Eukaryota; kingdom Metazoa; phylum Chordata; order Crocodylia; family Alligatoridae; genus Alligator; species Alligator sinensis. The sequence goes on along the minus strand of NW_005843135.1, from coordinate 78,130 downwards.
CACCTTGGTTATGAAGGACTAATCTAGCAGTTACTCCTCCACTGGAGTCACTACAACCTGATCCCATTTTAAAACAGAATGGGTTCAAGCATCAGTTATGGAAACCCCAGGCTTTAAAAAGTCATGAGAGGCTCCATAAAATTGTTAGATTTTGGAAGATTGGTTTAGAGGTCATGACATTCAAAAAAGGTTAAAATTGCAATTCTTTTAATGTTTTTTCTATTTTTGAGCCCTCCGTGTGCACTGTGTTTTTGTTTGAAATTTTGAGGGCTAGAAATAGACAATGAGATTCTGACACGATCACCTAGCTGGAGCTGTAAAAACACTGGATATACTAAAACTTGTGAGTTTCAAGTTAAAAATAATGATGACGACGATGGTAATGATAATAATAACTGATAGTAATGAAAAAAGTTTTGTTTACTTGCTGTGTCTGGTTAATCAGGAATGATACCAAGCAGATATCAAATTCATTAACACTTTACTGTGTAACACTTTGGACCAGGGGCAGGCAATTATTTCAGGTGGAGGGCCACTTATTGAGTTTTGGCAAGCCATTGAGGGCCACATGACAGGCAGCCAGGAGAAGATAAATATTAATTTTCTAAAATTTTTAGGGGCCCCGTGGGCCCAGATAGAATGGCCTGGTGGGCCGCATCCGGCCCGCAGGCTGCATTTTGCTCGCCCATGGTTTGGGCTGTACTAATCATGTCTATGCCTTAATTCCAAGCTCCTAGCTCTGAACAGTATCACAGGCCATAAGAAAACAAATATTACTCTTATTTTATCCACATTTGGGCTCTTATTTTGAGCTGTGCAGTCTTAATTTTATCCCACTTTAACTAGTCTCATAACGCACTTTTACACATACTTGGGATAGAGGGGGGGCACACTTTAATTAGAGTGGCTGTCTTTGAGAATGCCACTCTCTAAAGCACTGCAGCATCTCTTGTATCAGCATCCCCATGCTTCAGAATGGCAGTGGAGGCACTTGAACTAAAGCTTGTTCAATGAACTTTAATTAAAGTGACCCCATCACCGTCTTGAAGTGTGGTAATTACAACGCTCCAGCAGACTTTATTAATCAAGTCTGCTTCAATGTGCTGTAATTACAGTGCATCAGAGCAGCCTCCCAGCATATCTACAGACACCTATAGATCTCAAAGGAATTACTCACTGTATTGGGAATTCTACTTATGGACCCTACCCTTTGCTTCCACAACTAGGGGGCCAACAAAAGGTTCTGGCCTTCCTGGGCTTTGTTCACGAAAGGCCACATTCTATATTACCTGTACATGACTAAATGGTGCTTACATAATCACATGCATTCACTTTACACTGAATTTAGGATACACATTAGGGCATGAACACTACATGCCCCCAGAGGCTGGGGTGGCACAGCGAGCTCCCATAGACAGCAGCACTGTCAGTGGCAGGAGCATGGTGGCAGTGAGTGGCAAGCTCCCACGGGTGGCCGCAATGATGTCAGCTGCGGTGGGGAGTGAGCACTGACCACTGGTCAGCGACCACCCATAGACACCGCCAGCAGCGGCCAGCAGTGATTAGGGACCACCCGCAGACACCATCGGCAGTGTTGGCAGTGGGGAGGGGGGTGACAAGCAGCAACCACCTGCAGGCACCACTGGCAGCATCGGCAGTGCTTTTTGCAGGGGGTGCACTGCCAATCTCAGGGGCTGTACGTGCACCTGCATGCACCCCCTACACGTCGCCAATGCATCAAGGGCTTTCTGTGGGGAGCTGAGCAGGAAGGGTTAAGTCACTAAAGAAACTCAAAAACTTCACGGTTACTAAATAACCAGCTAATCTCAATGGCTAGTCAGAAGTTTGTTTTTCTTGTCTATCTCCACAGAGAAATTGGCAAAAGGAGCCTTCACTATATGGTCTCTCTTCCCAGCCCAAGGACAGGATTTGTGTTATATATTCAGGACTAAAATTTTAAAAGTTAAATTTTAGTTTTAATCATTTCTAATCTAAAAACAAACATGTTTAGTCTCCCATATTTGCCAAATGCTTTGTCACAATAGAAATAAGGAGCACATACTGTATTGTAGTTATGTTATATCTCTAGAAAAAATATTTGAAAATGTTTCTTTTCACAACTTAGTTTTTCAATCCTCATTTTCTTTACAAAGGTACTTCTAAGTTACTATTGCTCCCAAAAAGTGTTTATAATACAGAGGAAAGTTTGCTTTGCATCACATAGGCCATAAGAATGTGGTTGCCTGGAATTTTTCAGTCAAGCCCTTGTGTCAATCAATTACCATATTTTATTGCATACCACACGCACCTTTTACTCCCAAATCACTCCCCCTCCCAAACTGGGATGCATGTATTAAACGGGGAAGCTGATTTTCTGACTGGGATACAAACACCTAGCTTTGATTACTGCTGCACAGTGCAGCAGCTGTTGCAACACTATTGAGGCAGCTAACAGAGTCAATTGGCTTAATGGCTCATTGTTCTTCACTCCAGAGGTGTTAATCATTCTCGCTCCTTTTTGTGATCTTGATGTTCCACTAATCAAGCTAATTTTTCTTAGGGAAATTTTGCTGTCAGCTAGCTGCTCCCAGATCCTCTTCTTCCTTGGAGACTCCTTAGCTCTTTTCAAATCATAGATCCACCCATAGATACCATACTTCAGCAACAGGTAGAGTTTCAGCTTTAGTTAAGCAGGAAAAGGAGGAGAAGTCAGCTGAAAATTAGGTTAGGGCCCTCATCTATGCAAACTTAACTCTGGAAAAATCTTTTTTTTGGAAGATTTTCAACTGGAGATATCCAACTTTTTCAAGGAGAACAGCTAAAGTAAATACGTTTTGCCCTTGGTAGAAAATTCAGCTGACCTTCTGTTGAAAAAGTTCTAGCACTTCTATCCCTTGGAGAAAAGACATGAAATTTGGCAGGGGATTGGTCTTCATGACAGTAATGAACATTTTAGAATGCTTATGACGTTCTAACCAAATTTGGATAAGGTATAAGGATTTAATATATCTAATAACATAGGTATAAAATATATTAAATCCTTATACCTTATACAAATTTGTTCACCAGTTTATATATAGCAGTATATATACAGCAGTTTACGTGTCATCAGCAGAGACTTGCTAGAGCTTTACAGCTTAATTTCTTGAGCAGTCTTTACCTCAGGGCTGAGCAGGACCTTACCTGCAGCTGTAGAACTCAACTGCTCTGAGCTATGCTTGGTCTGGAAACTGAAAATAGGAAGCCTCTTTCTACCATGCTGCCAACTAGAGATCAGTGAACAAAGAATTTCTTGGTTTGGTGGTTGAACCAAAATTGTTTTGGGTTGAACTGAAGCAGAAGCATTTCAAGTTTTCAGCAAAGTAAGAAGAAAAAATTGTTTTTAAAAAAACCCAAAATATTTCATTCTACCTGAAATGAAATATTTTCAAGTTTTAACTGCTTCATTTTAACCTTTTCTCTTTAGATTAGGTCCAAATAATAAGTACCAAGGGTTTTTTTTTCCAAAACAATTTGCTCTTTCCAAAATATTAAAAGGAAAAAGTGTCATTTTTAAATTAAACATTTAAATGTCAAAATAGAAATGTTCACATTTTTTAATTCCCCCCCCCCACCCCCCAATCCATGATCTGTGGAAACTATTACTAAACTGAAACTTAAATTCATTAATAGTTTTGGTCTCTCTCACAGCTCCATTTGTTGGAAAACTTACTATTTCCTGATAAAAAAGTCATCTGCTTCTAGCCTCAGTGACCCCATGTTTGGAATGGGGAGAAGAGGAAGAAGCAGCTGCCTGAATAAAGAGTAGAGGGGTCAAGACTTGCAAGCAGAAGTGTCAATAATTTGGGCAATGAGCTTCTCAGGAAACAGACTGAAGGCTGTCAAGATGAGAAAAACTGGGAAATAGAATGAACGAAGAGGATGTTTCGTTTGGCTGGGAAGGGGTCTCAACCAAAGAATGCTGAGATGATGAAAATCACCCAAACCATATTCTTAATAGTAATTCACTATTTTTTACTGGATATGTGACTTTCTAGCCCAAAATTTAATTTGCAGTAAGTTTGAATTAAAAAGGAGTGTCCTCCCATTTACTTAAAATTAAATGTTGAAAAACTCAAACAGTGCTGATTTATTCAACATACTGAGCACACCTACATGAGATTCCCACTGCACAATTGTTACTCCTTAGTCATTTAGTACTTTTATAAGCAAATATTAAATGAATGCTCGGTACTATGCAGTAATGCCAGTTACAATCACCGCATGTTTTTTCCCCCCCGACGCTACTGTGCAGTAGCAATGAGCTACTGCACAGTACCATGTTGAAGATCAAAACCAGGCGTCCAAAGTTATTGGATTCTTTGCGTCTCAGTTTTCCCCCTATACAATGAGATTACAAGGCTGTTGTAAAACTCTTTGTTACCATAAAAATGAGTGCTACAGAACAGGAAAGGCAGAAATAGTTTTTCTTCAGGGCAGTATTGGGGAAGCATGTCATAAACAAAGCACAAGGCCAGACACAAAGAAGACAAAAATATTGAATAGTTGCTAAGTAAACACTGTCCATAGTATATACTGAATGAGGTAGGGGGTTCTGAGAAAAACTAATAGTAAGGTGATCACATAATTAAAACTATGTTTACAAAAGGGGGTAAGATAATGTGACACATGCAATATTAATTCAGGCATTTCCTAATTTCTGAGTCCTTTACTTTTGAAAGAACATTATTAAGATTATAGAGATAGGATCTTCTGTGCAATGAACTGTAAAGCACTAGCACTCTCTATTTCTTATGAGCAAGATGGAGAGATGCTTTGGTAGTGTGAGATATACAAAATGAACAATAAATTCAAACCTTATTCCCCAACAGGGTAGAGGATATTGTTAGCCCCTAAAAGAGGGGAGGGTAGGCTGCTAGTTTCTCATAATAAGATATGCCTTAAAGCTGATCTTAAATGGCAGGATTGGAAACAGTGCCACGCTCCATAAAATATTTCTCCTGGTAAATATTTTACCTTTGTAGACAAACACTTTACCCTCTGTAGATGACCACTATCTTTCTCTATTTGCGAATTTCTCTTCAAATAATATATGGAAAGAATGCCTGCATTTCATAAAGATGTCTATGAGTTATGATGATCTAAATTACCATGAAACCTTCTGTCATGATGATTAGGAGGAAGTGGAATAATTATGATAAACAATTTTGAAAATGCAAGTAATCTACAATATCACTTGTGCTGACAGTCAAGGTTCCTTTGGAATTATACTAAATCTCAGTAGGTGCGATATGGGATGATGTGAGACAGATAATTTTTAGGAATCTTAGGTAAATGGTTGCCTAAAACACCAGGGATTGGACGCCATGGCCTGAGAGGCCCTTTCCAAACCTCTTTTTCTAATCTCAAATAAATAAAGCATCCCCATTATAGAATTAAAGGAACTGTGAATAGCTGTTTGTTTATAAGCAACGCAAGATTAAAATGGCTTCAGCTATCTTTCTAATATTTACAGTAGATTTTTATGATGCATTGTTCATGTTACATAAATCCATTTAAATACCACTGTATAATACAATCCTTCCACCACAACAGAAACATTATACTAATGTGTCCATTAAGTAGGGCACAAGGATATATCAACTCATTTTCTCAAATGTGGGGATTATTCTGCTAAAAGAATAACTGATTTATGCATTCAGTAAATAGGACACCCACCATAACCCACTCTCTTTTTGTTACTATGTGAAGAGTACTCTCACTTGTTGAAAGGCATGCTGAGGAAAATACGCATTTTTCCTTATGAGCTCCCAATCACAAACCTCTAATCTTTGCCTGTTTGCCCTGAGAATCGCTCATTGATTTTATCAAAAAAATATAATAGCATCTAAGCAGCACAGTATCTCTCATAGAGAATGTAATGTCTGACCCATATCCTGAATAAACAAAGCTGATGGTAACGTTACCACAAGGAGCAACAGTACTTGCACAGTGACTTAAGGGAGATCATGTGGATAAATTATCATTTTTTTTTAAACTTTTGTACTTAAATCTCTTTAGCTGTGGTGAATGATCATTTGGCATGGATAATTTTTAGGAAATCTTAAGTAAAGAGTTGCCTAAAACACTAGGGATTGAACTCCATGGCCTGGAAGACCCTTTCCAGGCCTCTTTTCCTAATCTCAAATAAATAAAGCATCTCAGTAATAGAATCAAAAGAACTGTGAACGGCTGTTTGTTTATAAGCAACACAAGATTAAAATGGTTGCAGCTACCTTCTAATTTTACAGTAAATTTTTATAATACACTGTTCATGTTTCATAAATCCATTTAAATACCACTACATAATATAATCCTTCCATCACAATAGAAATATTAGAGTAACATGTGTAGGACCCCAACATTAAAAAAAAACAAGCATTTGAATAATATTGCTAGTACAGTCAATTCAGTCTAGTCCATCAAACAAATTCTGATGTAGCCATTATTTAAATTTGGCTCCAAACATGAGGACTCATTACTGCCTATGACAAATTTCTTCAGAATCCATTTTGGCTTTTGGTCTGGTGCCATGTGGTAGTATTCCTGTCTTGCAACACTTTGGCTGGTACATAGTTTACATATTAGATTTACAGTGTATCTTCAACTCTAGCCAGTTCTTCCTTGGAAAAGATTGACATTTTTACAGTAATCACAGTTATCCCTTTTCATCTTGTGCCCCCAAAGGCACTTGTGCACATGATGGGGGTTTAATCCCAAAGGTTTTATTTTATGCCCCCTAAACTGAAACAGCAGGTTTTCAACTGAAACCCACCATTTCAAATTGTCCATCACATTACAGCGTGGGGCCCAATCCTTTTTTTTTTTTGGTCAGAGCCAGAGCCTGCCCACAGTGGCGGGGTTTGCTGCTGGAAGGCTGAGCAGCCCCTGAGCTGCGGGGGCGCCTGGTCCTTTCCTCAGTGGTGGCAGCAAACCCTGGGGCCACCCGGGCAGGCTGCTAGTGGGCCAGGTGCTGCCCCAGCTCAGAGGCAGCACCTGGTCTGATCCACGTTTTCCTCAAGCCCACCCGGGGAGCACTACTCAGTGAGCTTCCAGTGGGTGGGCTCAGGGAACAGTTGGATCAAGTGAGGTGCTGTGTCCAAGCTGGGGCAGCACCTGGCCCATTAGCAGCCCACCCAGGTGGCCCCGGAGAGCACCACCACTGTGGAGGGAAGGACTGGGAACCTGGCAGCTCAGGAGCCGCTTAGCCCACCAGCAGCTCACGCCCCCTCCCCACCCCCATCTGCAGACAGGCTCCATTAAAAAAAAAAAAAAAGGATCAGGCCTCTCGCTGCTTCTGCTGAAGGCAGAAGTGGTGAGGGGCCCAATACTTCTTTTGGCAGAGCCTGACTGCCTCTCCCACAGCTAGGGCCAAGATGCCAGCAGGCTGAGCAGCCCCTGAACTGTGGGGGCCCCAGTCCTTCCCTCCACAGAGAAAGTGCCCCCCAGGGCCACCCAGGCAGGCTGCTAGCAAGCCAGGTGCTGCCCCAGCTCAGAGACAGCACCTGGCCCGATCCAACTCTTGTAGCAGCCTGAGCTGCGCAGCACCTGGCCCGCTAGCAGGCTGCCTGGGCAGCCCTGTGGGACACTGCCACCGTGGAGGGAAGGACCAGGGCCCCCCACAGTTCAGGGACTGCTGAGCCTTCTGGCAGCTCACCCCCTGGCCATGAGAGAGGCATGCAGGCTCCACTAGGAAAAAAAAAAGGATTGGGCCCCTCACTGCTTCTGCCTTCAGCAGGCACCTGCTGAAGGCAGAAGCGGCAAGGGGCTGATCCTTTTTTTCTGTGGAGCCTGCCACCTCTGCCAGTCAAGGGGGGAGCTGACAGCTACATCGTTGCAAGTTGCAACACTGCAAACTAAACTACATCTGAATGTAGTTTAGTTTGCAACAATGCAAAACAAAGTAATTTAACCCCCACCAAGTCTTGCATATGTACACTGTGATGCCATTAAGCCACACAGGGACATTTCCATCATGTGTCACATGTACAAGCACCCCATAAGACTTTCTGGCAGCTCCCACCAGCTAATTTCAAACAGCATAATGTGCCCCCTCCCCCCCCAGCCCCTACTTAGCCCAGCCCCTTAGGGAGCCGTGCAACCAGAAAGTATTTATACTTTACATTTTGCATTAAAATTTCAATAGCATTATTTTTCAAATTAGAAAAAAACATTTATTAAAGTGTTTAAGCAATTTTTCTCATTAAAAAATATTGCTATTGAAATTTTAGATTAAAATATAAAAACTAAAAACACTAAATGTATTCCTTCACTTATACTAATACAATTTAATATCATTACTGGTAGGGTCTCTAATTTGACTTTAAAAAAAAAGACAACTTATGGTAAATATTGAAAAAAAAATTGAAAATGAAAGTCCAATTTCTGTCATCATTTACATGACTTTATTCCTATTAGTATTATGCGAGTGCTTGCAGAATCTAGTGTTAAAGATATATTTCTATCTAAGTCTTCTCTCATACATTCAAGTGGAATAAAATTTGTCACTACAGAACAAATTACTTCACTGTTGACATTCAGAAGTTTAGAGTTGCAATATATCAGCAGAGTCTGAAACTGTGAAAACAACACAGTCTTGCAAAAACTTATTAACACATCAATACTAAATATAATGCATAATTGTCATCCACAACCAAGAATCACATGTCAGTTACCTCCAAACCAGATTATTCATAATCAAATGGTGTTTTCCTGGCCTCAGGTTAATGCTCAGAAAGGAAAAATGACTTTGAAGTTCTTTATTCCGGCACAGATCTCATTCTTTTACAATTTTTATCATTTGCCATTCTGCATGGGCATATAACAATGCAGCTAAGTGCCTGGGGCAGCTGACACACACCAGGAGAGTAGCAACTTCCTGTTGCCACCACTACCATGACTGCGATTATGTGGTAACCAGTTTTTTCTGCTCCACCCCCAAGTTGGCACCTGGGGCAGCTGTCTCAGTCCCCCTATATGAAGTATACACCTGGCTGTCTAGACTCACTCAGCATCAGTGGAAAAGCCAAAGCAGTTAGCTGCTGAAAGTGATTACTTTCAGGACCACATTTTAATTTTCTGTAAGATTTCCATCACTGGAAAACTGTTACAATATTTCACTACAGAATAAGACTTTGTCAATAGAAAAAAAGACGGCTTGAAGTGAAACTGGCATTAGTAGAAGTCTACCAATGTCACCTCTTCTACACATTCAAGAATAAGTTTGGATTCCTGCATTGGGAGGGGAAAATGGTACAAAAGTGGGGGACTCATCATCCATGCTAGAACTGATATGGCATTTAATCTGCTCCTACTGATATACTATGTCATAATCTAATTGCAATTTAATTTTAAAAAGTATGGAGGAGTTTATATTCAGTTGCTGAAAAGAAAATCTAGCACCACTAGTACTGGCTTTGGTAGCTGGAGCAATGCCTTAACAACATTTCTCATATCAGTGTCTCTTACCTTATGGCAGAAGGTATACAGAGCAGCCATGCTTTGCCACATTTAATGTCTTTTTTCCCCAAAGCTTTGCTCATTTTAAACCTATTGGCTACCACAAAACTTGTCACATCATACACACGTTCTCTTTCATACCTTTGGTCACATCAACACTAAATGTAGATACTCAGATCCATGTAACTGACTGAATACATTAATAATTACCACCTGAGTAAACTGCTCCTGCCTCAGCAGCTACTGAGCATATGGTGCGATATGCCACCAATTAGTTCTCCCTCCCTCCCCTCTTCCACCTCTCTCTCTCTCTCTCTCTCACACACACATTCACCAAGGTGTCGAAGAACCTTTCATTAGTCAACTGCACAACTAAAAGATATTTAATCTGGTCCAACCTTTGTAGCTGTCTTACTTGTTGTGTCTCAACATAGCAGGAGATAGTATGAGCTATAAATACTATGTGGGTTACACACAAAAATATAAACATGTATTAATGTTATCACAACAAATATGTTAGTGTGTCCTGGGACTTATTTGGCACTGTGAAATGCAATAAAAAGAAAAGGTTAACAATCTAATAAATACAAATGGAATGGAATTTGCCCATGGCAGAGGGGTGAAGTGTGTACCAACCTTCAGCCCCAGGGTGAATTCTATCCAGTACATCTTGAAACAAGGGTTGATATAAAGCCTCAGCCCAAGTTCATCAACACAGTAATGGAGCCGCAGGTAAGGAGGTCACACAAATAACACATTGGACCAGCAAGACCCGTGTCAGGTCCAACTAGGCCTGAGTGGACCAGGATTTTGTTGGTGAGCTGGGAAAAGAGATGCAATTGGAATCGAGTGAAAGGAATTTTGTTTTATTAGTACAATAGCTCTTCTGCTGTAATGGCTCTTTTGTATATGAAAAGCAACAAATGGCTATCTAGTAGGGGTGTGCGAAATGAGCCATATTCAATTCAGGTTCAGCCCAAATCGGGGACAGCAATTCAATTAGTTGATTCGGATCACTGTCCCCGATTCGATTCGGCCAAATCTGAAGATTTGACGCCGATTCAGAGAATCAGTGATTCAGCCATAGACGCAGCTTTAAATGTTTTTTCTACATATCTCAAAATACCAGGCACGGCTCATGAATGCTGCGATGCTGAGGCAGATGGAGCATCCCACAGGAGTGCGGGGGGGGCAGATGGGACCCCCCAAGGGGTGGCGGGGGGGGGGGGGCGTCCACATGCTTGGCGGCAAACCCAGAAGTAGACAAAGTACTTCCAGTCCACCAGGGAGCACGCTGGGGGGCCTCCCCCGATCCCCGGCTTGCCAATTGGCCATGGGGGGACCCTGTGTGCTGCCCCCCACCCCCCCAAGACCCAGAAGGCACCAGTCACCAGGCTGGAGGTCACAGGGGGCCCCCCAGCACACTCCCGGAAGTGGACCGGAAGTACTTCTGGTCCACTTCCAGGTCTACTGCCGAACGTGCTGGGGAGCCTCCCGTGCTCCTGTGGGACGCTCCATCTGCCCCAGCATCACAGCATTCATGAGCCCCTGGTACCTCAAGGTATGTAGACAACATATTTAAAGCTGTGTACATGTCCGAATCTCTGAATCGATTCGGAGGGTTCCAATTCAATTCGGAGAGATTAAAGGGTCTCCTGATTCAATTCAGAGATTCAGCCACCGAATCAGGCTGAATCTCCACCAAACTGAATCAGGGACCAAAGTTTTGCACAGTCCTACTACTATCTAGGATATAGCTAAGGAGCTGGACTAGACATTTCCTTCCTGTCCTGCAAAAGTGTGAGATTTCAAAAAACTTCCTCTTCCACATCACAACTAACCTGCAACCATTTGAAGTTTGTTAGGGAGAAATCAAAATTGCCTTCAATCACAACCAGAACAACCTATGGTCCTGTGTTTAAGGTATATATTTGGGATGAGCAGAAGAAAGATTCAAGTCCCCTCTCTGTCTGAAATGAAGGTTTTTGAACTTTGGTCTTGCCTGACCCATGCAAATACCCTAACCAGAATACAGAGCTGGTCTCTTGCCAGCACAATAAAAATTATTTATGCCAAGCAGAAAAGCTCAGCAGGTTGAACAGGGAATTTTGCCTACCTCAAGCATTCCAAGCAAGTGCCCTGGCTACCATTCTAATGGCTTCTCAGGGGCAATGTGTTTATTTCCTCTTGAAACACCATCCTGCCCCTCAGAAACTCCCAAAGAAAGCTGTAGACAAACATATCTTCCCATAAAAGGATTTAATGTTCATGAGTCAGCATTTTCTAACAATAAATTATTTCATTAAAAAACTCCCAACCAGCTGCAGGTAACAGAGTTCAGTTAGGTCTGTTCAGTTAGGCCTTACTCTGGTTTGCATAATTCTTTCCATTTAAACTCTACCGTCATTTCAGCTCTCAACCCCACTCTCTCATTGCCTTCTTTCCTATCAACTCCCTTTGCCTCCTCTCGTCTCCATCTTGCTCCAAACTACAGCTTATACAGGAGAACAGCCTTCCAAGACAAAGGTTGATTTTAAGTCTCTTCTTTGTACCGGCCTGTTTAGTATTTTCATAAATTACGTTCTGAATTCTTCAGGGCAAGGACAATGAAAAAAAAATAGAATGAAAGAATATTAGTCAGGAACACATGGAACCTTCTACTTAATTGTGTTTGATACAATAGTAATCATGTCATTTTTAAAATGGAGTTATTAGTCTTTCCATTGTGAAATAAGGAAAATAATATTTTTCAATCTTTCGTACCCACTCTTTGTTAATCGTTAAAGGTACTTTATCTGGCTAAGTCTTCTCCCTCAGTAGCTTGTATCTTCTCCATGGGAAGTCCCAACAATTCTCTATTTGTGACATCACAGAGTGCTTATATGGAAATGGTCCAACTCAGGTTAGATTCTATAATTTTTCCAAAGGGAGAATTAGAAAGAGAAGGCAAAATTATAACAAGAGGGAGTTCGAACAGAAATACATACAGTAATTATGAAATATGGGAAGCATTAAAAACTGATAAAATATATTAAAAAGGGATCACGTTTTGCACTGTCTGCATCTTATTCATATTGTTGTTGGGTTTTTTTCTTTCTTTTTTTTTCTGGAATGTATTCTCCTGTGCTGCAAATCATTCTTAAACAGAGATAACTTTTGTATATTACAGAATTCAGAAATATATATATTCTAATCCTGATATTGGAAAATGTGAATTTATAAACTAGTGTCTGTATTATTTGGATTGCTAATCCAGGGCCTAAAAAGATACACTGAGCTCCCATACTTTCTGAGAAGAATTACTTGTCCTTTCATATGGGACCATACAGTAATAGTAAAAGAGTAACTTAGTTCCACCAATAACTCAATATCTTTTTTTTCCTCTGTAACATTGCACTTCTTTTGAAAACATAATTTTTCACTGACACTATAATTTTGTCTTCACAAACTTGCTTTGACTGTTTTCATAACCCTCAATCCTGGTCAAGGGACTGATGAATTAATTAGTAGTATTATAAACATGTTAGGTCAAATTCTGCTACCCTTATTCATAACAAAAGAAAGGCCTACAAAGGATGGAGGACTGGATCCACCTCCAAGGAGGAATATTCTGCACTGGTCTGGACTTACAGGAAGCGAACCAGGAAAACTAAGGCTGCAACAGAACTCCAACTACCTACAAGTACCAAGGACAATAAAAAGTCCCTTTTTTAGATATGTGGGGAGGCAGAGGAAAAACAAAGGTAACACTGGACCCTGCTAAACCAGATAGGACAACTGACAACCGACGCCCAGGAAAAAGCCAACTTGTAAAATGGGTACTTTGCGTCCGTCTTTCACCAGTACCAAGGGATGCCCCTGCCCATTATGGAATGGAAAGGCCTGGGTGAGGGAGATTCCTTACCCTCCATCAGTGCTGACCTTGTGAAGGAACACCTTGAGAGACTAGATACCTTCAAGTCAGCTGGCCCTGACGGTTTACACCCAAGGGTACTCAAGGAGCTGGCAAGCATCATAACTCAGCCCCTGGCATGGATCTTCAAGAATCCCTAGCACTCTGGTAAAATGCCCGAAGATTGGAAGAAGGCCAAGGTGGCGCCTATCTTCAAGAAAGGGAGGAAAGTGGATCCAGCAAACTACAGGCCTATCAGCCTGACCTCTATTCCAGGGAAGGTCTTAGAAAAGATTATCAAAGAGACCATTCTTAACAGACTGGCCAATGGCAACATCCTGAGGGATAGTCAGAACAGTTTTGTTGCGGGTAGGTCTTGCTTGACCAATCCTATTTGCTTTTATGACCAGGTGACCTATCACCTGGACAAGGGAGAGGAGATTAATGTCATATATCCTGACTTTTAAAAAGTCTTCAGTCTGGTATCCCATGATCATCTCTTAGCAAAACTGGCCAACTGCGGCCTCGGGTCCACCATGATCTGTTGGCTGGGGAATTGGCTCCGTGGTCGGGCCCAGGGGGTGGTGATTGACAGAAGTCAATCGTCGTGGTACACTTTGACCAGTGGGGTCCCTCAAGGCTCTGTTCTTGGGCCTATATTATTCAACATCTTCATTAATGACATGGACATTGGAGTCAGAAGTGGACTGGGCAAGTTCACTGACACCAAACTTTGGGGTAAAGCGTCCACACCTGACGACAGAAGGGCGATCCAGCCTGACCTTGACTGGCTCAGGAAATGGTTGGATGAGAACCTGATGGTGTTTAACACTGAAAAATGCAAAGTTCTCCACCTTGGGAAGAAAAGTCCGCAGCATGCTTATAGGCTTGGCAGTGCTACGCTGGCTAGCAGTACGGACGAAAGGGACTTGGGGGTCATGACTGACCACAAGATGAACATAAGCCACCAACATGATGGTGCAGCTAGCAAAGCAAAGTGGTTCAAGCATCTACTTTGAACGCCTTCAAGAAAAATGTGGATGTTTATCTTGCTGGGATCCTATGGCCCCTGCTGACTTCCTGCCCCTGGGACAGGGGGCTGGACTCAATGATCTTCCAAGGTCCCTTCCAACCCTAATATCTATGAAATCTATGAAATAACTAAGCAACACATTTACTGTACAACCTAACTTCTACTCAATGTTTGTAAGAGTCACAAAATGTGGCCCCTTTACAAACAATAGCTTTTGCACACTCACTACCTACAGCTGTTTTAAAAAAAAAAAAAAAATCACAATGAAGTTCGCCCTCCTCCTTTTCTCTAGGGAAAAATCACTGTTAAGTAACAGTCTGTACTGTATAGCAATGGCAAGAGTCCTGGATATACAATCATGTGTATACATATATTAGAATCACCATACAAGACTGTTCATTGCTTTTGCTAGTTTTAAAACGGATTCATATTTGGCTGTTTTGAATTCCACAGCTCCCGATCTCAAAAGTGAATCTGCCCAAACAGATCCTAACACCAGCTGCCAGGGGCAGATCCACAGAGGGTTCAGTGGGACAGATGGTCCCTCACTTTCACCACTGTCCCTAGCTGATCTGGTGTAGGGGGAGCCTCTGAGCTGCTCCTGCCCTGATGAAGCTACAAACTGCAGCTATTCAGGACACCAAGCTCAGCAGGGAACAGCCACAGTGGTCTGCAAGTTCCTCCTATAAGTGCTTGCTCCCTGCCTGCTCCTCCCCTGCAGGTGTCCCCTGCTGGCTGGGAACAGGCGCTGGATTGGGAAATCTGTGCACCACTACCACTGTCCTCAGCTGACAGAAGCACGGGGGAACCCCAAAGCCACTCCTGCCTTGCACTGCTAGGAGCAGCTGTGTGGGGAAATGGGCTCAGCCAGGGACAATGGCAGCAGCACACAGGTTCCTCCTTCCAGTGCCTGCTCCCAGCCAGTGGGGAATACATGCAGGAGAGGAGAGGCAGGCAGGCAGCAGGCACGGGAAGGAAGAACCTGCACACTGCCACTGCTGTTCCCAGCCAAGCCCAGCTCACTGTACAGGCACTGTCCGCAACCCTCCAGGTAGCATGGGGCATAAATGTCTCTGAGCCCACCTCCCAGACCCCCAAGTCAGCCAGAGACAGCAGCAGAGGCTCATAAACTTCAGTAGAACTCAGTGTGGGCATTAGCCTGACTGATCTTCTGCCAGAATGGAACCAAATTGTCTTTGAACTTTCGCAATTTCATAATAACCAGCTTTCAGCCTGAGAGAAGCAAAGTATTACATTAATGACATAAACATACTTCGCTAAGTTACGTTAAGGACTAATTTACTGTCTTTAAAAAAGAAAAAAGAAAATAGAGCTTTTCTCTTTAGAGCTTGGGGAAAACAGCCAAACTAAAACCCACACATACTCTAATATACAAAAAATCTGACCAAATAAAATAAACAGCTTAGCCTTTAGGGCTAGGGGCATACTCTATCCCAATTCACCTAATTAGGTCATAGGGTTTATACAAAGTTTAAGGCGAGGCAAAATACAAATGCACTCACACGCAATGGTACAGAGAAGAGTGAAAGCTGAAAATTTCCCTTCTAAAATAGAGGGAGACACAAAAAATGAGAAAGAAAGCAAGAAAGAAGACAATTAATCTAAAACTAGAGTGGTGTTTCTGTCACCATTGCCATTAGGGGACAGAAGAAAAGCAACCATGCATAATGGTGATTAAAAAAGTATCAGTGTTGTATCTACAGATACTCTTGTAGACCAGAAATGACCAAGAAATCCTGTTTAGAGCCACACAATACCTATTTAAAAACATGAAAATGTTCATCATTATCACTACTGAAATATAGGCAATGATTCTAAATAAAGTGGTTTTGGTAACCATTCCCACAATAATGTACATGCAGGGGTTCCATTAAAATAGGCAAAACAACAATATTTGATTCTAATTGGAAATCAATCCAAGACCTTCAGGAAGACACTGCAAACTGCCCTATTTTTGTGCACACAGGATGACTTCACATTAATCTTTCAATTATCCACCTGTTTCAAATCACTTTAAATGTTCATTTGCACTAAAACTGGAAAGTACTGATGACTGCTAAGTAAAATAGTAACTGAAGAAATGGAAAGCATACAGGTCTGTCTGTCTACGCTTATGAGATTACTCTTTCCACTGAACGTTAAAAGAAGCAATGCTAAATTTGTACCTTCTGCAACAGCACTTTTTAAGATGAATCCTCACAAAGGAACTCTTTTCTAATTTAATCCCACTTCTCAGTATTGCCTTTGAAGACAACTTATCTTCATAGATTCCTAAATATTTTTATGTGCACACAGTTTGTAGAAGAGTTTGAGAAGTGGCAGTCCAATTGCAAGCAGAAGTGTTATAACTAGTGAAGAACTTCTTCCATAAGGAATTAAAGAAAGCAACTAATAAGGAAAAGGTACAGAGGGAAATCTATTTTCCTGTTACTGCTCAAAAAGTCAGGTAACAGATCGTTTCATCACCTTGTACAAACTACAGTCTTGTTTGAACATGTGCTTGCATAACATATTAATGACCAGCTAGGTCTGTTGTGACAAGTAAAGTAGACTCCACTTCTGATAACTGTACAATATGTGGGATTTTGCTGATACATTAGGTCAAAGCCTTTACAGTAGTGGAGAGCCACTGACATTTGCCATTTTCTTATTATGACTAACAATTTATTTCCTAGCATGACATATGCCAAGCCATTAATTCATTAATGGATGCTGCCCAAGAGGCTGGTGATTTTATCTTCATTATGTACAAGAGCCAATGACAAATCCTACCTATATTCTTGCGGATGGAGTAATTTCTTCACACCAGTTAAACCAAACTGAATTCAAATGGAGTTTGGCAACAAAAATATATTTATTTGGGAGTGTCAATAAGCAGGTGAGAGCAGGGTGATCCAGCTGACATAGTATAACTGGATTTCCAAAAAGCCTTTGACCATGACCCCCATCAAAGGCTCTGTAATCGCCCATGACGTTCACTTGAATGAGCCATTCGGACACAGCTGTCTCCTTTCAGGTCAAAAGCTTGCCCTCCAGTGAGATTTCCAAAAATGGTCCCCAGGGGTTCTCACCTGCCATGTCTTTGATGTTATGGATTATTGCTGGGAGGGAGTTCTCTAATGCAGGTTCTCCTGGTTTCCTCTTCTGTCTCTCGCTTAGGTCATCATCTTGGAGCTCTGCCTCCCCTACACCCTGCCTTGTGCCAACCAGTGATGTTAGTCCTTGGCCGAGGCCAAAGCAAAGTCAATCTGCTACAGCTGGGTCTTTGGCCCTTAACTAATCTTAGTCCCGGTTCGGACCGTGTATCATCCTTTTGGTAGGCCTCACATTGCCCTGATTCATTATGGTGCTCACCCTGGTATCTTCCCTCAGGGCACTCTCTCTCCTCTCCAAGGGCTACTCACAGCTTTCATATCCTTTCTTTTTTCCTCTCTGTAGGTTCACCCAGTGGCGGATTTACCATGAAACAAACCCTGGTGGCGGCATGGTGCCCTCAACACTGCTGCCGCCGCCGGAGAACCTCCTCCCCTTGGTTTGTGGCCCTCCCTCTCACCCAGCAGGTTGTGGGCATCTTCAGCCATTCTGGCCGGAAATTCCAGCCACTGCCCCTCCCCCGTGGCCAGTATGCCACACTAATTCCCCCACAGATGTGCCGTGGTGCAGGAGGTGGGGCCTTGCACCCTGCTTGGATCACAGGGCCCCACTAACCATGCACCTGCCCCTGGGTTCACCGCTGTCCCAGTCTTTGCCAGCGTCATCCAGGATCCACAGTCTGGTGAGAAGCAAGTATCCTGGCTCCTCCGAGCCAGCCTTAGCAAGGCATCCCGCTTCTTGGGGTTGCCACCACTAGCCCCTGCCAGTGCATTCATCAGTTTCATGCTTCTCCGGGCACTCAGGAGGCCTCATTTCTGGTCCTCCCTGAATGTGGGTCAGTGGGGCTTTTATCCTGGTTTCTGAGGGCCGGCTAATGAACTGGCATCAGCACGCAGCTACAAAATGTGGCCACGCTGGTTCTGGGGCATACGCCTGATCCCCAGTGGCATTCTGCAGCTGACGTTTTCCCCTCTCCAGTGCTGGTGTGGCATGTCCTCCGACGGCAGCATCTCCGCCACTGCATCCTCGATCTTCGACAGCAACCGCTTTTCTCAACGCTCCGGCAGCAGAGGTAAGTTTTGATTTGTGATGGTGCCCCCACCACAGGCTCTTAATGAAGCTAAGCAATCATGAGATTAAAGGGAAGGTCCACTTGTGGACTATAAATTCTTTTAAGCATAGAAACAAAGAGCGAGTATAAATGGTCAATTTGGGGATGGAAAGGAGTAAACAGCAGGTTCCCCTGAGAAATCTGGGCTGGGACTGGTGTTGTTTAATATATTCATAAATGATCTGGAAAAGGGGGTGACTAGTAACATGGCCATATTTGTGGATGACACAAAAGTGTTCAAAGTGCTAAAGACCAAGGCAGACTGTGAGGAACTACAGAAGGATCTTGCATGATTGAGTGAATGAGCAACCAAATGGCAGGGGAAACTCAATATCTATGAATGTAAAGTGATGCAAAAAAACAATCCAAACTATACCTATGTTATGATGGAACCTACATTAGCTGTTATCACACAGGAAAGAAACCTGGGAGGCATTGTGAACAGTTTGCTAGAAACATCAGCTCAGTGCTCAGCTACCATCAACAAGGCCAACAACATGTAAGAATTATTAAGAAGGGAATTGTAAATAACAAGTATAATGATGCCTCTTTATAAATCCTTGGTGCATCCGCACCTCAAATACAGTGTCCAATTTTGGTCACACACTTCAGAAAGGGTATAGAAGGACTAAGGAAAGCACAGAGAAGGGCAACAAGTCTGATCAGTGGCTTCCATATGAGGAGAGAAGAGTCTAGGCTTATTCAGGTTAGAAAAGAGATGCTTGAAGGGGTAACTTGATAAGGGTTTACAAACTACTAAATGGTGAAGAGAAAGTAAATAGAGATTTATTAGTTATAATTTCTCACACAAGAGCTGGAAATCATAAAATTAAACTAGTAGGTAGCAAGTTTAACACTAACAAAAGAAAGTTCTTTTTCACACTATGTGTAATTATGGAACTCATTGCCACAAAATGTTACGGAAGCTGACAGTTTAACCAGATTCAAAAAGGGATTGGACAATCCTTGGAGGAAAGGTGCATCACTAGCTAGTGAACATGGGAGTTAGGGGTTCCAGCCTCTGAATCAAAACTTCCTAGACTTTAATGCTGGAGGCTGCAAATGGGAGTGGAATAGGGAAAAAACCTTGGTCATACCCTGTTCACTTTCCCTTTCAGCATCCACTCTAGTACTGTGCGACACAGGCCTATTTGCTATGTCATGATAAAAGCATGCACTTAGGCCCACAAAGAAAAATTAAGCCTTCCTTAATCATGGAGGTCACTAGAGACATAGCAACTAATTACTTGGGACAAAAAAAAAAAAAAAGAACGGGAAGGAAGCAATGGTTATAGGTTAATAACAAGGGATCCAAAGAGGGACACTAAGAAGGGCTCACTGCCTAACACCCACTGCCCCCTGAATTAATTGACGGAGCCTGTGGATGACAACCAATTAAACTCTGCCAAGAGACATGAACGGAGGAGTGACAGGAGAACAGTGCCACCCTCTCCTATGTTCCCCCAAACCAGACCCTCCTTCCTGGTCTGATAGATGGACAGCTTGGCCAGAGCCAAGAGGAAGTTGATCAAGAGGTCCTGGGACTTGGTGGGCCCACAGACAGAGCGCATAAAAGAAAGGGTGCAAGAAATGCAGTCAGAACTTCAGGAGGAGGTTCCTCAGGAGGCAGAAAAAGGGCTGCAAACGTGGGAGGTGTTCACCAGGGTTTCCCTCTGTTGGCAAGAAAGGCAGGTGTGGAGGGTGTCTGTGAAGCACACCAGACACATGCCTGTGGTGACAGCTCTATGCAGAAACTACCAACTGAGTTCCCTGGTAGCTTGTGGAATCAGGGTGGAATACGGACTGGTCTACTGGGGGCCCTTGCTCCTGTCCTCACCTAGGGTGTCCTACCACTTGGTACCAGGGTAGGATGCGAGGATGGTGACACAGGCTACAGGACAAGATGGGCCTATGATCTGACCTAGTAAATGGCAGTTCTCATGTTCTTATGTTATGTTCTTAAGATTAATGTGTTAATCACAGCATAAATAGACAGGATGTTACATGTACCTTATTTAAGGCATCATCAAGTGGGGAACGAGCCATAAAAAACATTCCACATATAACGCAAAATATTTTTATGACTGGTTTATATGGCTACTGAAATTTAACATGTGGCCAGGAAACAACAATCAGTCGGTCCTGAGGCCCAGAACACAGTGGGGTCTGGAAGGGCCCCAAGACTAAAATCAGTTGATTATCAGCCCAGCCAGTCTGCAATGTAAGGAGAGAGAAGCCAAAGAGACTTTAAATTCTGCGCCGGACAGCTCAGTGCAAGGTTTAAAGTCCCCAGCAGGGGAAGCCGCAGGTTTTGCCCCACCAGGCCCCACCCAGTGCAGGGGTTTGACAGTGTGCTGGTTGTCAGCCCCAGGCCTGACAGCCTCGGGTCTTGAATCCAGGGCTGTCCAAGTCAGGGTCAACAATCAGCTGATTATCTACTCTGACAGCCCCAGATGAACTAGACCTGGGACTGTCTGAGTTTGGGGCCAACAATCGACTAATTATTAGCCCCAGTCCCCAGACAACCCTGGGTCTTCAATGGGAACCCAAATGCAGTTCTCAGCCCATATTTGGATACTTGGCTTTCAACTTGTCAATGCAGAAGGAGCCCAGGATCCCCCTGCCCTGGCAAGAAGTAATACCATGATGGGATCTGTTCCCCAACCCCCACATTGCATCTGGCAGGAGGTGCAGTTGTTAGGCTCAGGAGATCAGATCCCATCACGCCATTACATGAGTGCGCACCAGAAGCCTCGTTCTAAAATGACTGCCATTGCCACCACTTCACTCCAAGGTATAGTGGTGCAGGTTATCACCACTAATTCCTTCTCCTTAGAATTTCTCAGAGCCTCCCCAAGAATTAAGTACTAATTTTACATCACTGTATACCTGGCTGTATGTAATCAGCCAGAGGAGCAATTGTAAAAACACTTGCATGGCCCATGCTACTCAGAGGGGAACAGCTGCACAGAAAAAGCAGCACCTTTGGCATCATTGCTGCAGCACCAAAACAATGCAGCCTCCTTGGGTGCAGAGGCCCTCCCAGAGAGAGAGAAATGGATTGACAGTATGTGCAGTAGAAGACAACACGAGATGGATAGAGCTCTCTACCCAATGAAATGGTAGCTCAAACTATTTGACAAGATAATCTAACCCCTTATTTTATACCAAGACAAAACTACTTTAATAAATGATTGGACTGAGAGGAATCACTCTTCCTCCCCACAAAAATGGCATCTGCAGTTCTACAAATCAATACTACGTGAGGGAAGGAAATCCAGCAACCATGACTGCAATGCAAAGGAGAATTGGGCTAATTCTTCCTCCTAAACAACAGACAGGAAACAATACTCATCCTGCAGTATTATGTCAACCAAAGAAACAAATGCTTCCTCCACTGCAGAGCACTAGAAGATCAAAAATTAAAGCCAAATACAACCCCATGCATACCTATATAGTCTCTCCCAAAACTCAAAAACTGAACCCTTAACAAACAGAACAACCACCTTCCAACCAAACCCCAAACACATTTAACATGCTAAGCCAGCCTCTCAGCTACCAATATGAGAGTCAGTGGAAAGAACAAATCAAAAATGGCAACAAGCTAGATAGACTGTTACTGAGCCTTGCACAGACGTATCAGACGACCTCTCGACCGGGAATTGTACAGAACTGACACAGGCTCTCACCGCGCACTAAATCAGGGAGCAGGAACTAGAAGTCTGAAAGCAGAAAGCACAGCCTCAGCCCAAAGGACAGACTTTGTGCAACCGGTGTGACAGAGAGAGAGAGAGAGAGAGAGAGAGAGAGAGAGAGAAAGAAAGAAAGAAAGACATTTTCTACCCCGGAGTCTGAAACATCAGGAATGACAAGGAAGGATTTTTTTCTCAAACCATCAGGAACCCTATGAGACTTGTCATCCATGCGTGATACCGGGAAAAAATGTGGCTCCCGTTGGTAAAAATGAGAAAGATGCCATCCTGCCGTGGAGCCACCTGCCGCTTGGTCAGAAATGGACACTGTTAACAAATGGACACAGAGGAGACAACCCCTAAAACACCCAGCCCTGCCCGGCGAGGCGAGGGATCTGTCTGCCTTTGAAGCCATCACTTGCAGAATTTCCCTGCTAATAAAACCTCCCAGGATTACAGATGACTGCCAGGCTGCCAGGGCGCTGCGGGGGCGGCAGGCAGTGGAGGCGGGTCCCCCACACGCTGCCCCCCTGCGGGCAACGGGGCAGCCCCGCGGCCTGTCTCGTGTGCCCCGCACACACCGCCCTCTGCCCCCACCCTGAGCCCGTCCCTGCGGAGGAGAGAGACCCCCTCCTCCGCCGGCGACTGCGTGCGGGCTCGCGTGTGCCATCCCGCAGGGGCGCGCAAGGAAGGAGCGGAGCTGCCCCGCGGGGCGGGCCGGGCCCCCGCGCCGAGCAGCGGGCAGACAAGGCCCGGCGCCCCCCCACGGAGCCGGGCTGCCTCCCATTGGGGGGGGAGCCCCACGGCCACCCCGAGCATCTCCCCCTCGGCGGGCAGCGCCGCAGCATCTTACCGTCGGCAGCAACGGCTCCATCTGCGCCCCCTGGTCTTTGATCTCCATGCTGGGGAGCGCAGCCTCTTCTCCGCAGTGCCTCCGGCGTGTCACAGCCCGCGCTCCGGCGGCGGCTCTGCTTAGTATTCGGATCAGGTAGCTCTGAAGCAGGAGGCAACCGCACACCCCAACTCACCACAGTCACATGGCTCCTACTCACTCAAGAGGCTGTTGGCCAGATTGCAGGAAAAAGGTAAAAGCTGGATCTACCTGCTGGATCCTGCCAGATCCTGCTGGTTTCTGGCCCCAGCCCTCCCAAATGTTACATCCGGCTCGCGGCTCCTCCCGCACCAAAAAAAAAACCCGGCAGATCCTGGCATAACCGCAGGGCAGGGGCCCAGATCTGGCAGCAGGATCCTCCTGGATCCAGCCTGTGTTTGGCCCCCGTTTCCTAAATTCTAGGGCAAATGCGGGCAGCTCCTACTGCAATGCAATGAGAAGCCAAATGCCAATGAATCCTGGAGCAACGGGGACAAATACTGAGATCTGGCCCATGGGCCCCGCTTGAGCCAGCTGCTTCCCATTCCACTGCTGGAGACAAGAACCAGTACAGCTGTTCCTGCTCCAGTGGCAGAATTCAATCAACCACCAGACACCGTAGCATGACACTTTACAAAAAGCAGGAATCGGCACAGGATTCTGCCATTTTCTGCCAGATTTTGGCTGAAGCCCCCAGATTTTACTGCCTTAATACGAGGAACATGTTTTGCCATTTACTGTTGTGCCAAAAAATAGCAAAACCTGATGAGCTATAGCACAAAAGCACTGCAACAACTCAGATCTGGCATGTCAATCCGGCAATACTTTGTTCACAAATCCACAACTTCTACCATCAATATAAAGAACAAGGCACTGGGGAGGTATACCCCCACTTTTACCATCTAACCTTGGTATACATACAGCTTCCCTTACTTCACCAGAATGGTCAGTCTCTGTAGTTACAGATGGTAATATCATATTTGACCAAATCCCCAAAGAGCACTCTGACAGCTTCAAGTCTATGGGATAACAATGATGCATAGCCCAAGAACTATCAAATTCTACGTCTGGCTACTCCAGCCAAGTACAGGGTTTATCACTGAAAGCATCCACAAGACATTAATTACTTTTATTGGGAATCTGAAGTATACAATTGCACCACTGCCTAGCAAGCTAAGTGTATTGTAATCAGTTGACCCATTGCCTTCCAAAAAAACCCCAAAAGCAAACAAAAAGCAAAAACAAAAAGTAACAAACCCACACATTCATATATGTGCCTGTAAATGAACTTTGGCTATGGCAGACCTGGGCAGGAACAAGGTCAGTAATAAACCATTCTCTGTACTGTCTCCCCACCAAAGCAGACAGTGATTTGACAATGCTTTCCATTTTGCATATCCTTTACAATCTCAAAGTTGATCAACAGAAGCAGATCACTCTGCATCCAAGTTGATTAATGAATATGCAAACCTACACACACATGCAACAGGAGAAGCTGTTGTGGGGAAAGTTTTTAAGACAGCACCTTATAAAGGGGTAATTTGTTAAGTAACAAGTGGATTCATCACTTTACAGATAAACATAAAGCAGTGCATCTGGCCCAAGAGTTGGAATGGAAGGGAGATGCACATTTCCATAATGTGCTTACAAATCTGTAATAATTAACAGAAAAGGCTATTCAGGTCATTACAGTTAAGGCTGTGTCAGCATTTACACCAGAGGCAGACAATTATTTCAGGTGGAGGGCTGCTTAATGAGTTTTGGTGAGATATCAAGGGCCAGAAGGGTAGCCCTGCCCCTTGATGGGCCACCCACCCCCTCATCACCATCTTGGGACCAGAAGTCCCACCTCTAACCCCTGACATTTGCCACCAGAAGTCTCTCCCCTTACCCCAGAAGTACTACTTTTGGGAGGGAGGGTGCTGCTATTTTGAAACCGAAAAAACCCCAAATCATACACTAAAAAATAAAACATCTACTATAACTTATTTTAATTTTATTTTAAATTTTTTTTTTCCTGATTTGTGTGTGGTTGCATTATCTAGAGGTGATCACATAATAGCTCAAGATACAGTTCTACTCTTGTATATTGTGTGTGGGCAGTAAGGGTATGTCTGTGGGGGAGGGGGGAGGTATGGTAGGTAGGTGTGGAGGGGTGTGGGGTATGTGGTTGGGGTGGGGCGTGTGGGAGGGTGTGGGGTTATGGTAGGTGGGAGGAGAGAGAGACAGGGCCAGGCCACCAGCTCCATCACATGCGGCTCTCGCAGACTGTGTGCAAGCCTCACGGGATGCAGCCAGTCAGACCCCACACCCCTGCT
>NW_005843135.1:41410-52438 GCF_000455745.1 Alligator sinensis | reverse complement strand
CCCCCACCCACTGCTGCTTCCCTTGCCCACCACTTCCTGCCATTTGTCCCACCCGCTGCCACTTCCCATCGCTGTTCCCACCTGCTGCCACCACTTCTCACATGCCCGCAGCCACTCTGGCTCCAGCCTGTCCCAGCCAGCACCATGCAGTTCCCACCTGTGTCGGCTCATTGCAGCAGTTTCCCCCCGTCCTCCATCTGATCTTATCTGACTTTCCACTCGGACAGTGGGAGGGTAGGGAACAGCCAAAGAGACACCAGGCCAGAAGCCACAGAGGCTTCCAGTTGGGGGGGTGGGGGACTGGATTCTGGGGGCGGGGCATAGCCTGGGGGCCCTTGCTGCTCAGCTGCTGGGTCCTGCCGCCAGCTCCTCTTGGGTCCTGCTGCCTCTGGCACCTTGTCATCTTTGACAGACAGTGACACGCAGATAATAATTAATTTTCTAAATTGTTTAGGGACCCCACAGGACAGACAAAATGGCCTGGTGGGCCAGATCCAGCTCACAGACCATATTTTGCCTGCCTCTGATTTACACTATAAAACCCTATTTCCAGAGATTATAACTAAACTGTAAACATCACTCTGTGGTGAAGCCTAAGAAGGAATGTTGCATTTTAAAAGTAATTTTAATTTCTTAAAATAAAGAGAGTGATAAATTAATGTATCATTTGCAAAAGGTGCTAGATAGACAACTTCCAGTGCACAGGTATAGCAACAAACTGGGTGTGTCTACATGAGATGCTTTACTGTGTAGTAAAGTGTCACTATGCAACTGTGCGTGGAGCTACTGTGTAGTAAAATAGGCTAATGCGCAGTAAAATTACTACTTGTATTTATAGGTATGAGATTTACTGTACATTAGCTAATGCACAGTAGCACATGTAGACACTGACCAGGAGCAAATTTGCTCCCAGTCAGCCAGACCAGCAGGGAGCCAGCCTCCTGCCAGGGGCAGAGCAACGTGGGTGGGAGTCCCTCCAGCCATGGGGCAGGGATGGCTCTTTAGCAGTAAGGGTGATCAGAATCTGGAATAAAATTCCCAAGGATGTGGTGCAGTCCCCAACCTTGGAAATCTTCAAGAGGAGACTGGACAGACATTTTGCTGGGATCCTTTGATCTCAGCAGTATTCCTCCAGAACAGGTGGGTTGGACTTGATGGTCTTTTGAGGTCCCTTCTAGCCCTTAATTTCTATGATTCTATGTCTGCCCCTGGCCACTGTGTGCTGATGTGGTAGTCACATGCTGGTTGGAGCAGGTTGTAGAGCCCCAGCCTGACCCCTAGGCTTCTGCCAGCTGCTCCCTGGCCCTGGATACAATGCCCCTATTCTGCAGGCATGTGCTGGCTCCAGCAGTCCCTCAGGCCATCATGTACAAGTGGGAAAGGGACAAGGAGGACTGTGCCTTCCCTCAAGGAGAGGCACATTGCCCTCCTTGAGAAGATCCTAGAGGTGTACGAGAAGCAGACTGCTGTGGTGGCCTAGGCAGTGAAGGCCATGGAGGAGGACTGCTGGGTACTGGATACCATCCTGGCCCTGGTGATCACCTTCATGCTGCCCACTGCCCAGCCCCCACCTGGCAGCCACCCACTGCTGAGCCACAAGCCCTGCCCCCAGCCCTAGCTCAACCTGCTGCCTGGAAGCCACCTGCGGCCCTGCACCAAGCCCCCCAGTGGGCCTGGAAGGAGGTCCAGCAGTGCCTGGAGCAGCCAGGTCCCCTGCCCCTGCTCCCAAGCTGGGTTCCCTAGTAGCCAGGCCACCCACCTGGACTGCTGCCCACCACTTACCTGCCTGCCATGTGGTCTCTCAGTGAGAGATGGTCCCCAATGGCTGGACAGTGCCTGCCCTCACCCCTGGCTGAGCTGCTGGGCCACTGGCCTTGCTGCAGTGTCTGTACCTTCAGTGGTGCTGCCAGAGGCTGGGGTGCCAGGTGCCTCTTCCCAGGCTCTATGCCATAGGCATCTCCAGCCCACCATTCCCCCCAACACTGCACCAATCACACTCTTATAAATAGTTGCACGGGGAAGAGAGTATTTTATTCATGGTGGGTGTTGGGGTTCAGGGTGGGGGCTCTTGCTGCAGAGGGAGGTTGGGAGGGAGTGTGCTATGGTAGAGGGAAATAAAATGGTGACTGGAAACTGTCCAAAGTGCATGTGGTCTTGAGGGCGCACTGTGGGCCTGGGGTTTGTGGGCAGCTGCCTAGGCACCCTATTGTGGTGGGGTGGTAGAGGAGGTGGTCTGCAAGTGCTTTGTGGACATGGTGCCTTGTCTGCAGCTGCGGAGGAGGGCGGCCAGGGAGCATCCATGGCACACTCACCACAGGCTCCCGGGACAATAGCCCTGGCCAGGCTGAGCCTGCCCCCCCTGGAGACCCCTGCCAGGCTGAGCCTGAGCCTGTCCCCCTCCCCCACCCCCACAGATCCCTAGCACCCAGGCAACTGCATCCAGAGTCTGCAGCTCCCCCTGGCTGCTGCAGAAGGTCAGCAAGGCAGGAGCAGGCCTAGATCTGCTTAATCCTACAAGAAGCAAATCTGCTCCCAACAGGGTACACATGTAGACATCTTCCCAGGGCTGGCTTACTGCACAGTAAATTACTACACAGTGGGTAGTGCACTGTAATCAGTGCTAATGCACATTAGTGCAGATGAATGCTTTTTTGTGATGTTCATGCATATTAGACTAAGTCTATTGTGCGTTAGCACAGTTTTTACCAGCCACACTAATACACGGTAGAATTAATCTTCTGCGCATTAAGCGTCTCATGTAGACGTGCCCAGTAAATCTAAATAGAATTGACTGCACATGTAAACACACCCACTATGAAGTATGCTGCATGCATTGTTAATCTTTTCCACCAAGACATTTCAAAATTGTCCTGGAAGAGTCACTTCCAAAAATAAGGGCGTAATTTAGTACTAGGGCTGCGCAAAATTTCAGCAGCCATTTCATTTTGGAGGTGTTTCGGCCCATTTTGGTGCCCAAAACACTAAATTCAAAACAAAACAGAAGGCTCTGAAACATCTCCAAAATTACACTAAACCATCCGAAACATTTCAGAAATGTTTCAGATGTTTTGGAATGTTTGGGAGGCACCCTCCAGGATCAGAGCCCCACAGCTCTCCTTTTAAAGTGTCAGGAGGCTGAGGCCAGACACAGCAACCATGGGTCTTCTCCCATGGCTCCCCCCACCAGGGCAGAGGCAGGCACAGCCTGATGAGCTGTGGGAGAAGTCCCCATGGCTTCCCTGCCTGGCCCCATCCCCCTGCTGATGCCAGCCTCCCAGCACTTAAAAAAACCCCCACTGGACTGACACCATCAATTGGAAGCCAAATAACAGCTATCAGTGACATTGAACCCTGATCCTACAAGCTACTCTGTATATGTGCAGGGGTCTTTTGCCACTGCGTACTTTAAAGAATATGGGCTTAGACATTATTCACTGGAGCCATATATAAAACGTATGAAATACCAACCTCCCCAAACTTTTCAGATCCCCATCCTCTGTTCTAAGAAAAAAGCATACTTCCAGTAGAATCTATTTGGATTGTTTTGAATGATAAGAACAACAATAAAAATAAAGGGACATGTTCTGGATTCAACTATTTCAACAGATCTTACAGAAGAGATGCAAGCTAATATTCAAGGCTAAGATATGGTCCTATAGTCTTATTTTTTCCAGACATGCTTAAGATAAATATAACTTAATATTCTATTTAACATTTTTGATATGGTAGAAGGTTAATGCATACAAAGGGTCCAGTGATTCAGAATTTCCATTCCAGGAGTGCTTGTTAAAGACAGTGGGACAGTAAACACTGTGGCTTTGAAGCAATGAACTCAGTTTTTTACTGCAATTCAATGTAGCTAAGATAATGAATTATTAAAATTATATATTTGTAATATATTCCTGCAAAGAGTTCAGCATAAACTTTCATGATACATTTTAAACCCCTCTATCATAAGCATTATAAAGAACATACATTTACCTAATACTTCAATTTGTTTTCAATAACATCTAAACCAGGAGTGGCAAAATACAGCCCATGGGCCAGATCCAGTCCACCAGGGCATTTTATCTGGCCCACTGGGCCCCTAAAACATTTTAGAAAAATATTTATCTGCTCCTGGCTGCCTGTCAAAGATGACAGGAGCCCAGGGCAGTAGGACCCAGGGGGAGCCTCACACAGAAGCCCAGCCCCACCCCACCCCCAGCCATTTCCCTGCCCCCACACTGCAGCACAATGTGGCTCACAGCTGTATCATCCAACTGCGGGAGCACGGGGGCATGCCAGTACCCCAGGGGGAGGGGAAAGGACTCTGTGTGTGTGTGTGTGTGTGTGTGTGTGTACACATGCACACATGTTCATAGGGTAAGTCCCGCATGCACACCCCACCATACACAAGCATTGCCATACACAGACATCCACACCCCCCACACACCCCAGCCACCATCCCCCAACACCCCCCACCACCTCCATACCCACCCACACCCCAAATAACCACACACAAACCCACATGCTCCTTCACCCCACACCACCACCCCATCTATCCACCCCCCAGATACATACCCACACCCTCCCCACACCCCATGTACCCCCACAAACCTATACCTACCCTCCATAATATACAAGAGTAAGACTTCATTTTAAGCTATTATATACAATCACCTGTATGTACACTATATATTTAAAAATACTCATTTAAACAAGAACAAAAATATTTTTTGAAATGAAATTAATGAATGTTTTAGATGTTTGCTTTTTAGAATATAATTTGGTATTTTTCTGGTTCCAAGATGGCAAAACCCCTTGCTGAAAGGAGTACTTCCAGGGACAAAGGGAGGGACTTCTGGTGGCAAAAATCAGGGGTAAGGGGGTGGGACTTTCAGTCACAAGATGGCGACCGGGGGCAGGGCACCTGTCAAGGGGCAGGGCTACCCATGCAACCCTCGACAGCTCACCAAAACTCGGTAAGCAGCCCTCCACCCAAAATAATTGCCCGCCCCTAATCTAAACCTAAACTAGGATAGGACTACAACAGTGAATCTCAGGCAAAGCGCTGCAGCACAATATTAGTACTGTTAGGTTTGCAGATATGATTCACAAGATATTTACAGAGATTTCAAATAGAAATTCATAGTGGTTAAAAACATTCTAACCTAGTGTGGGCTTTCTGAGTTCTTTGCAACACAAACTGCTCTATTTTTCCTTAGTGACAAGAAAAGGACTAGCATTTTCTGAGGGGTGCCTTGAATCTAACAAGGGAGACCTCAGGAAAATATTTAAGGGATACAAAGTCACATGGAAGGAATAAGCTAATTCATTTTTAAATAATTGGTTATTGTTCCACATAAAATTCTGAATTCTGAGTTGTCCTTGCTAAGACCTATTGCGTTACAAAATGTATGAGAATCAAGTTGAGCCTTACCTGCAGCCTTCATGGTCCTGCTGTCTCCATTCAAGCCATGAGATTTCTCTTGTGGCCAGTGTTAGCCACAGTCCACTATTTATGAGCGCTGAAAAATCAGACCACACCCCCACTCCAAATGAAATGGCTTAAAAATCATGACATTTAAAAAAGAAGGAGGAGGAATCTGGTTCTCATTATTTGTCATTTTTTTGGTCCTGACCCACAGGCCAAGCAAAGTCTGGATGCACCCCATGTGTTTGGGATTTGAGGAGTTTTATGCCCCATCTCAAACATTGTGTATTTTTCTGTACACATCTGGCATAGCAGGCTGTGTGGTTTTTGGGATGGGGCATAAAATTCATCAGAACACAATCACAACATCATTTTAATGCCTGCCATCCCTATTTAAACCATTGCAGACAATTATTAATCCAACCTGCACATACAAACTTCCAGGAATTCACAGTCTCACTAGGTAATCTGTTGCAGTGTTTAACCACCCTCATAGTTAAAAAGTCCTTTCTAGTGTCCAATCTATATAACCTTTGTTGCAATATAATAATTGCATTACTTCTCCTGTCTTCTTTGGATGTAGAACAGTAGATTAACATTCTCTCTTTGTAAATCCCCTTTTTGTATTTGAAAACATATCAAATTCCCCTTAGTCATCTTATTTCTGGAACAAATAATACTCCTTCTTCCAACATTTCTTTGTGTCATGTTTTATAGGCCTCTTAAATGAGTCTCCTTTAGACAATTTCAATTAGTCTTTTCCTTTCTTAAACTGTGGTGCCCAAAATTGGACCCTGCTTTCCAGATGAGGCTTCACCTCTGCTGAATAAAGTGGAAGACTCACTTCTTTGTGCAATATGTTCCCTTATGCTATTAGTGTTTTGCTGCTCCACTGATTCATATTTGGCTTGTGGTCCACTATAATCTTAAGTCCTTTGTGCTATATTGCAACTTAGCCAGTTGTTTCATTTGGGATTTATACATTTGATTATCCTGTTCTAAATGAAGTACTTTGCACTTGCCATTACTGGAATCCATTCAATTTATTTCAGTCCATTTTTTTCCAATTTATCAAGTTCATTTGAATCCTAATACTGTTTTCTAAAAAGCATCTGCTACTCCACTGAGCTTGGTGTTGTCTGTAAATTTACCAAATGTATGTTTAGGGCTATGCTTTAGGTCCTTGTTCCAAATTGCACTTTGAGCGCTCAAATATTGATTGGTGCAGTTACACCTTAAGGTTAAAAACCTTCTCTGATTCTTCCTCACCTGCACAGCTGTGACTTGCCACTGGAGGGTTAGCAAGCAGGGGCCTGACAAGGAGCTGCACTTGTGACTTGCCGCTACAGGGCTGGGGAGCCAGGACAGGCTTCTGTCCCTGCTCTAGGTTGGAGTGTATGGAAGATGGGTTGGGAGGTGAGAACAGTAATATAAAACTGGGAGACAGTCAATGGGATGGGGGTGAGTAATGAAATGGGAGGTGGAAAAGAAATTAGGGTGGGGGAAGGTTGGTAAAATGAAAGAAGTCAGCCACGGAAGGATAAAATAAAAAGAAGTGAATAAAAGAAATGTCAAAAGAAATAACGAGGAAGTAAATTAAAGTAAGTCTCATGATTTAATAAATTGGGATTTGGGATTGGGGTGTGAGGGGTGCTGGTCATGCTGCCAGGGGTGACTGGGCAACTGGAGCATTGAGGGAAGGTACTTTTGGGGGAGCTACTGCCCCTGCCCTGCGAAGGAAGCCCCAGCCCATGGGGACTTGAACCAGCCCCTAATTTTGTCTTCCCCTCCAATCCGACCCCTAGACCCGGCTCCTGGACTTGCCTTTGCTCTGCAACCTGGTTAGCTGGCATATAGGCTGTCTGCATGAGGTTGCATGCCTAGAGGTGGGAAAGTCACAACCCAGGGGGCAGGAGGTGGGCAGTAGAGTTCAGGGGGTGGAAAGTTGGTACACACAGAATGGGAAGGTGGGGGAGGAGGCACTGCATCCCGGGATGCTGGAGGACTGCAATTTGGGCAGCTTATATGTGAAAGCGGCCACATATTAATGGAACTTGAGCTGGGTAACACAAATCAGAGACAAACCTGCCCTGAAGTGACATAAATTTAAGCTTCCTGAAGGTCCTTAAAACTAGTTACAGGTGTTAATGTGTGGACAATCTAGGGGTTAAGGACTCCAGGAGCTGCCTGAAATGAATGTGTAATAGGAGACTCAGTTTCATCTCCAAATCCTTAGGTTTAAAATTCTCAGGTTTTAGCTCTTCATATTGGTCCTGAATTTTAGAAATTGCATGCAGTTTTACTGGCAGTTTTGTGTTTACTTGCAGTTATGGATACCAGCGCCACCAGTGGAATGTCTATTGTTTTTTGCCCCCAAATCAGCTAATTACTGTGTGCTAGCATTTATTTTTTCAGTTAACTGTGCTCCTGTGGAAAAGGGGCTGAGCCCTTTCAATGTGTGGCCTTAAAAAAAAAAGGAGTTAAAATGTCTTTTGAAAAACATTTGCTTTGGTCCAGAGGTGTATCCGAGCTGTACTCAATGCAGGTGGAAGGGAAGGGAAAGCTTGGAAGGATAACAAAAATTGACTAGCACCATCTTTAAATTTCTCCAGTCCTAAAGCCAGTGAAAAATTAGGTCAGTTTATGGTAGGCCTGTGTGAAGCGGTTAGTATTCGCTTCAGATTCAGCTGATTCAGGGGACAGTGATTTGATTCAGTGATTTGATTCACTGTCTTGAATCGATTTGGCTGAATCTGATTCGGAGTTTCGGCCACTGCTGAATTGGCCAAATCTCCAAACCAAACAGGCCCCATCCCCTGCCCACTCTCCCAGCCCCATCAATAGCTTCCACACCCAACCCCAGCCTCCCAGCTCTTTAAAAAAAAAAGCCAAGCACTCACCAGCTGCTGCCAGGCAGGGGAGCAATCCCCGCTACCCCCACTGCCCCATGCTGTGTGGGGGGGCTCTACCATGAGCCTCCTTCCCCCACTCACTCTCCCAGCATCATCAATGGATGCTCTCCCAGCCCCACCATCAGCTTTTTTAAAGAAAAAAAAAGCGTGCCACACTCACTGGCTCCTGCCAGGCCAGGGGTGGGGGCATTCCCTGCTGCCCCGCACTGTCCTGCGCTGCATGCGGGGCTCTGCTACAAGCCCTGAGAAGCTCCCCTGCCTGGCATCAGCCAGTGAATGGGGGCTTTTTTTTTTTTAAAGAACCAAGAGCTGGGGTTGGGAGAGGGGGGTGCTCAGGGGGGTTGGGGGAGCAGACAGGGAATGGGGCCTGGCAGAGGTTCCTCATGGTCCCCTCCTTCAGCCCCCCCCAGCTCCCTACTTACCGGGACACAGTCCTGGTCCAGCTTCCTGTGGCAGTGAGCGGGGACTGCCCAACTCTTCAAAGCTCTCCTAATCTTTTCCAAATTGATTCAGAGATCTTTGAATTGATTTGGACCTTTTTATTGGTCTCCTGATTTGATTCGGATTTGGAGATTCAGTCGCCAAATCAGCTCCTTCGAATCGAATCAGCACCTGAAGCTTTGCGCAGCCCTAGTTTCTGGGATTAAGTTTAAATCACTGGCAACAAATAAACCCCGCCACCCTTTCAAAGGTTTGCTTTAGAGGTTTATCAACTGAAATCTGAAAGTAGAAAACCTCAATATCATTTTAATGTAATTCATCATACATATGCATAAAGACATTGTTACAATATTATATATGTATTTCATAAAATATTTATTTTAATAGTCTATCCTAGGCCTTACTGAAGTATTAGAATTTCATTGTTGCTTACACTCACAATATACTTGTATGTTCCTTAGTATTTTTTTTTCCTTTAAAGTCCCATCCCTGAATCAGTTTTTCTCTGAGATATTCCTCTTTCTTTAAAAAACAAGAAGTAGGTTCCTAGTCATCATAGTTGTAGAGAAGCTTAAAAACATGACTTGATTTTACCTTGAAACAGGGGTGGACAAAATGGTGGACCTGGCTGGCAGCTGGACTCCATTTCCCAGCAGACCCTGCCCACATGGCTGAGGCCATTTTCCATGGAGACCCCAGCAGCAGCCATGCTGGGATACCGAGCGAGAGCCTGGGGTTTCCAGGGAGACCAGCCCCAGCAGCACTGGCAGGGTGTGGAGCTGCTCTGGAGCTAGGCTGGGATCTGCAGTGGTGACAGTGTGGTCCAGAGTCAGGGAAGAGCTGTGATGTGCAACTTGCATGCCCTGGTCAAGGGTGTGCAGGCAGTGCATCACAGCTCTGCCCAGGTTTTGGACCATGTTGTCACCACTGCAAGGAGCTGGGGCACAGCCACGATCTGCTGCCTGCACGTCCCTACAAGGCAGTGCCAGGGGGGACTATAGCCACCCCAAAATTCCCCATAGCCACCTCTCCCAGCACCACTGCTGCTGCCACCACCACTGCTGGTGCCTGACCTGCACAGGTGGCAGCAGCCGAGCACACCCCACTCCTGCCCACAGCACAACCCCTCCTTAGGGGTGGCTGCTGCTAGGGTCTCCATGGAAACTAGCCCCAGCCACGTGGGTAGGGGCTGCTGGGAAATGGAGTCCACTGCCAGCTGAACCTTGTTTCATTCCCGCACGTGCCTCTTGCCCCACCTCAAAGGGGTTTGAGATGGGGCAACAGGCATGTGCACGCTTGTCTGGAAGTACCCCATGGGGACCATGTGCTGGGCCCAGCCAGGTCCTGCTGCCCTCGGGGCCCCTCTGTGGCAGGGTTCTGCTGCCTTGGGTCCCCATGCTGCACCAGGTCCTGCCACCATGGCCCAGCCCAGCCAGGCAGCAGAGAGGCCCCAGGATCCAGCTGGGCCCAGCGTGCAGTCCCTACATACCGTACCAGGTCCTGCCACCAAAGGCCCAGCCTGGTCAGGCAGCAGAGGGGCCCTGAGGGGGGCAGGACCCAGCTGGGCCTGGCACATGGTCCCCACACACTGCACCAGGTCCTTCCACCATGGGCCCAGCCAGGCAGCAGAGGGGCCCCAAATGTGGCAAGACCCGCTGGGCCCAGCACACGGTCCCTGCATGCTGCACCGAGTCCTGTCACCAACAGCTTAGCCCAGCTGGGCAGCAGAGGGGTCTCAAGGGCAGCAGGACCTTGCTGGGCCTGGCACATGGTCCCCATGCACCGCACTGGGTTCTGCTGACATAGGCCCGGCCCAGCTGGGTGGCAGAGGGGCTCCAAGGGGGACTGTGTGCCAGGCCCAGCTGGGTCCTGCCACCAAGGGCCTGGCCTGGCCCGGCCCGGCCCAGCCAGGTGGCAGACAGTCCTCAGGGCCAGCAGGACCTCGCTGGGTCCAGCATACAGTCTCCGCATGCTGTGTCAGGTCCTGCTGCCATGGCTCAGAGTGCCCCACTCCTGCTGCTGCTGCTGCAAGTAAGTTATGGGCCCTGGGGGGGGGGGCTATGGCCCTCCAGGGTGCCTAGGACCCTGGGCAGATGGGGGGGCTGTGGCCCTCCAGGGTGCCTGGTATCCTGGGCAAGGGGGCTGAGGCCCTGTGGGGGATAGGGGCTGTAGCCCTCCAGGGGGGAGATGGAGCCCTGTGGGGGGCATTCCATGTGCTCTGTGGGGGAGTGCACCCTGTGGGGGCCACGGGGCCCACCC
>NW_005843135.1:40115-41132 GCF_000455745.1 Alligator sinensis | reverse complement strand
GGGTCTTTTGTGTTAATTGTGGAAAAACATGGATTTGGGGGTATTTTTAAAAATGGATTTGAGATGCTGCTGCAGCAGTCCAGCTGGCAAAAGGGGCTCCCCAGGTACCAAGTGGCTGGGCCCCAGAAGCTCCTATCTATTTATATCCTTCAAGTATCGTGGGCTCTAAAGCCCACCTGGCTAACTAACAGGTCCTACTGTGTGGAGCCAATGGGTGAAAGATACAACAGAATTCTTGGGACAAAAGAAGGCAAGAAAACAGGATAGGAGCTTTGTGTGGGTCAAAGGGTCAAAACAAAAATAAGTGCGCCTGAGGGGGACACCGAGCAGAGCCCCCCAGGCTGCACCCACCGGTCCTCAAAGGCATCCAAGGAGCCGGTGGATGCCGCCCACTTCACCTGGGGATGTGCATGGACAAGTGAAAGGAAAGTGGCCCTGCAGTCTCCAGGTACCTTCCCGGTGAGAGCCTCCTTCCTGGTCAAATACAGGGCCCACTTGGGGAGGGCCAGGAGGTCCCAGGACTTGGTGGAGCCATGGATGGGGTCCTAAAACAAAAAGGTGGGGGATGAAATTCAACCAGAACCTCAAGAGGAGGCTCTGGAGGTGGAGGGGCTGCAACCTGGTGCACTCAAGGGTCATGTGCACCAGGGTCTCCCTCTGCCTGCAGAAGGGGCAGCAGATTGAGGTGTCCATGAAGCTTGCCACATACATGCCCATGGCGATGGCTCCATGGAGGAGCCACCAGCTGAGGTCCCTAGTGGCTGATGGGATCAGGGTGGAATACAAACTCAGCCACTGGGGTGCCCCAGCCATGCCTTCACCGAGCAGGTCCCACCACTTGATGTCTGGGCAGAACGCAAGGGCAGCATGATGGACAGTGTGGCACACAAGCATGTAGAGGTGACAGCAATGGATGGTGGAAAAGCAGACCAGTCTGGTGTCCTCCAGCCAGCTCAGGTGGTGGAGCAAGGATCGTCATGAAACCGGGTGAAGCGCCATCCCCACAATAAATTCCCA
>NW_005843135.1:37307-40093 GCF_000455745.1 Alligator sinensis | reverse complement strand
CGATGCAGGACCTGGTCAACAAAGGCAAGGGCGTTGGGAGATAGGGCAGGTAGGACCAGATGGCAGGTTGCACGTATCGTGGGTAGACCCATGTGCCAGGCCAGCGCAGAGGGGTCCACCCACTCCTGCCTATCATAGTCCAGGAGGTCTCCAATATGGGGGACATCAGCCAGGATCAACCTCTGTCACAACCGGGGCACCCCCGCCATCGACACCTCCAGCTGGGGATTCCAGAGGAGGGGTTTGATGAGCAGGTTGGCACCCTGGGCAACTGTTGCGGGGGACCTGGAGATGGAGACCAGCCTCCAGGCCCAGAGAAGTCCTGGTAGAAATCTGGCAGCCCTTGCAGGTCCTGCAGGGAGAAGCCCCACAGGCTGAGGAGCTGCAAATCATATTGGAGCCCCCAGAAGTGGCAAAGGAAAGCAAGCCCCAGGTGGCCCCATGCTGTGTGGCTGCTGACACCATACAGCAGTTCCTGCAGGGCCTGAAGGCAGAATGCCAAGACCTGGCTGCACAGGCAAACCAGGCCCTGGCTGCCCTCCCACAAGGGGAGGCTCAGGACCTCTGCAGCAACCCAGTGCCATCCCGGCCAGAAAAACTCCAATGGCCATCCCTGTAGTCCTGCCAGGACCTCAGGGGGCACAGGCAGGGTGTAAGCACCAGGTCACCCAAGTCCTGGACCATGAGGGTATTGTTATCAGCATATGCTGACAGGACCAGCTGCACTGCCAGCTCCCAGAGCATCAACCCCACCACCTGCTTCCGCAGGTGAACGAGGAAGGGCTCCAGGGCCAAGGTGTACAGCTGGCCTGATAGCAGGCATCCTTGACATACCCCTCTCCTGAATGGGATGGGTTCCATCAGGGTCCAGTTGAGCTTGACCAAACATTCTTCAGAGGTGTACAGCACCTGGAGAGCCTACATGAAGTGGGGCCCAAAGCCAAAGGCCTGCAGTGTTCCTGTGAGGTACCCGTGATCCACTCTGTCAAATGCCTTCTCCTGGTCCAGGGATAGGAAGGTGAAAGACAAGCCCTCCCAGAACACTAGCTCCAGGAGTCCTGAACCAGGTACAGGTTGTCGAAGATGGAAAGTCCGGGCACAGTGTACATCTAGTTGGGATGGATCATGTCCATCACAGGTGTAGTGCAACGGCCTTTGCTACCACCTTGTAGTCTGTGCAGAGGAGGAACATGGGATGCCAATTCCTTAGGTCACGGGGATCTCCCTTATTTGGCAGGTCGGTCAGCATGGCCCTCTGACATGACAGGGGGAGCTCCCCACTTCTCTCAGATTTGGCCTAGACTGCAGCAAGGTCCAGGCCAAGAACGTCCCAGAAAGCCCGGCAGAACTCCAAAGTCAGCCCGTCAATGCCCGGACCCTTGTTGCCAGGCATCAGGCGGAGGGTGGCCAAAAGCTCAGCCAGAGTGAGAGGAGCTTCCAGCTGGTCCCAGTCACCCACGCTGACCTCCAGGAGTCCCTCCCACAGAGTCTGACAGGCCTCAACATTGGTCAGATCTAGGGAGAAGAGCTCTTCATAGAAGGCCCACATGTGCTGATGCATCTTGCCTGGATCTGAGGAGGGTGCTGTCACCCGCCAGAAGGCAGGTGATGTACTTCTTGCCCCCCCGCCTCCTCTCCAGGGCATAGAAGAAATGGGAGCCGTGGTCCATCTCCCAAAGGAGCTGGACATGCGAGCGGACAAATGCACCTCAGGTGCGGTGGTTGTCCAGAGCACAAAGCTCTTCCCACCTCTCCCGACACCCTCCACAGAGGGACAGGTAGATCGGGTCAGTGGCCAGGCACCTCTTCAGCTCTAGTACTTCCGGCTTGAGCTGCTCCCAGACCGCCTCCCTCTGCCAGGTGTGTCCCAGAGTGTAGCCACAGCAAAAAAGCCAGATGCGCACCTTCCCCACATCCCACCATCTCCAGGCTGAGGGGAAAGCTACCCATTGCTCCTACCAGGCCAACCAGAACTCCTGGAAAGCCTCCCTGAAACACACATCCTCCAGCAGACTGGCATTGAAATGCCAGTAGGCCGACCCCTGATGCCCAGGACCCAGCGTGGCCTGGGCCCAGACAAGATGATGATCGCTGAAAGGGGTCAGCTGGATGCCAGAGGAGTGGGCCTGGGAAAAGTGCGGCAAGAAATATAAACCCGGTCTAACTGGGAGTGGCATGCCTGTTCCTCCTCCACCCTCACATAAGTGAAGGCAGGGGGCTCAGTGGGGTGACAGGCATGCCAGATGTCCACCAGGGAGTAGTCCATCAGGATCTCCCCGAGGACGCCCATGGCAGCCTGGTTCCACTCCTTGCCTGACTGGTCTCACACATCCAGGGTGATGTTAAAGTCCCCGCCAAGGACCAGGCACTCGCGAGGGTTGAGGGTGCCAATGTATGTGGCCTCCTAGTGAAAGAAATCTGCCAGTTCTGGGTCCTTCACAGGGGTGTACATGTTCAGAAGGTTCAGGACCATCCCCTGCACCTGGGCCCGGAGGTGCAGCAGGTGGCCTGGCACCACCTCAATGTCCTGGAGAACCTCCAGCTGTAGGCCCGGGGAGAACAGGGTGGCCACCCCAGATGAGGTAGCTGAAGGGTGACTAAAAATGACCCTGCCTCCCTACTCCAGCTGCCAATTTGTTTCGTCGGCTGGAGTCATCAGGGTCTCCTGCAAGAATACCATGTGGTATTCCCCCCACCCCCCAAAGGAGAGCACCCAGAACCTCCAGAGACCCTTCCTGTAACCATGGACATTGAGGGTCACAATCTTAAATGACTTCATGCCTGGG
>NW_005843135.1:0-37278 GCF_000455745.1 Alligator sinensis | reverse complement strand
CAGCAGGGGCCTCACGCATCTCAACGCCCAGTATAGGGCCCACTGGTTTACATAGCGCCCTCCCATATGTATAGAGGGCATCTATGAAACTGCGGGCCCACCTATAGATCTGGGCATTGCAGCTTTTGGGCCCCTTGCCTTCCCCCACCAGCGCCCTCGCAGTGGCGAAGACAGTGTCAAAATCTACCCAGCAGTCCAAGGCTAGCTGTACCTTGCTGGTGGACCAGCAGGTGTAGTCATGGTCAAGAAATGCAAGTAGCTCAGCCCTGGGGACTGCTGGGATGGAGAGGTCATGGAGCCTACTGGTTCTCGGGCATCCTCCTCCTGGTCCTGAAGCTCAGAGGGCTCCTTCAGCACCATCTGAACCCCACAGTCTGCTAAGACCCCAGACTCTAGTTGGGATTGGGAGCGCTCTGCAGCCCCCTGGGACAGGGGTGGAGGTAAGGGTGGGGGTGGGGCTCCTTCTCAAAATGGTGGGGTAGAGCTGGAGCCCTGGGAGGTCTGTGCAGGGTCCCTGATGAGATCGGCCCATTGATTAGGAGACCCCACCATGACCCCCTCTGGTGCAGGACTATGGGACAGGCTGCAAATGATGTTTTCCTGAAAGGGGGAGGGAAGAGACCCACCAGGCAGTGGGGTGGCTCTGGTGTCTGCCTCAGGGTTCTGGGAAAGGGGACCTCCTTCCTCATAACTCACTGGGGTGAGCCCCAGGGCCTCTGTATCCCCTAGATCAGAGGGAAGAGGCTCTGCCACCAGGCCTTCCTTTGGGCAGGCCTCAGCCTTGGTGCCCGTGATTTCAGGGGGTAGGCCTTAGTCAGCAGAATGAAGGGCTTCCCCCATGGGCTCCTGTTCGGGACTATCCAACAGCCCCGAAACCTCCTTTGTGGGGATCACCCATTTGATCTTTCCTGGGGGTGGGGTGTCAGGCACAGCTGGGGAGGCCCCTGGAGGCTGGGTCACTCCTTCCCCCTATATGGTGGTCTTGGGAGGGGGAGAGAAGTCTTTCATGTCAAAGGGCTCCAGCTGTGCCCGGGACTTCTTCTTGCCTTTATGCCCGGAGGGGACCTGCACCTGCTCAGCCATGGGGCGGTCCTCAGGTGGACAAGCTCCAGCAAGAGAAGGTCAAGTTCAGGGGGTGGGGCAGCCACAATGGGAGTATGACTAGGGGCAGGGGGGCCCTGCTCCCTCTCTCCTCCCGGTTGCTCATGCCCTCCCTGGGACTCCACTAGACTTGGTTGTGGGGCAGGGTCCCTTGAGCTCACGGGTGGGCTTGTAGTTGTGGCTCAGGTGCCAGGGGAGGGGTATGGGGCACTGGTGGTAGGGGCACCCCTTTTTCCAGTGGGACCCACAGATGCCCTCCCTGCCTGGCCCATGGAGCACTCATAATGCAAGTGCCCTGGGGCACAGCACTGGAAGCACCGCAGGTCCCCCAGTGTATAGCAGTCCTCACCAGAGCTCCCTTATAAGGAATTACCTGGCACCCCTCAGCCTCCAGCCACGCTCCCACCACCAGCTGGATCGTGACCTGGTGACGGAAAGAGCACATGTGGCAAAGGCCAGGTTCTCGGCACCCCAGCAAGAGGGCCACCACCGGGGAGATAACTCTCCCCAGGGTTTGGAGCTGAGGGAGCAGGGCCCAATTGGGAATATAGGGAGGGATGGAGCCGAGGACCACCCTGGTCCCGAGCTCTTCTAGAGGCTCCAAGGGGATGTACTCACCCCCCCCCCCACCATGAGCCCCCTCTCCACCACCTTTTGCGCAGCAGTTCCTGAGGCAAGGAAAAAAAAGACCCCCTTGCCATGAAAGCAGGAGGCCACCACTACCTGAGCAGGAGGCTGCCACCACCCCCAATCTTGGGGGCCCCCCACTACCTGAGCCAGGGCCTTCACCCAGGTCTCAAAGTGCGGGTTCTCCTGCTTGGGCAGTTGGCACTTCACCCCATGCCTGTGGGTGAGTGCCAGAAAGGGTGCCCCGCTGCCCGAGCTGGAAGGGCCGGCAGTGGAGGGTCCAGGCCCCCCAGCTTTGGGTCTCCCTGCAGCTGCCTATGCATAGCTGTGGTTCCACCCCCAGGGGGCCATGTTGGTGGGGCCTGAGCTAGGGACAGGGACAGGCTAAGTGGTCTAGGCTTCAGGGCAGGGCCCTTGCCCTCCCGCCCCCAGCTGTGGAGGAGGCTGAAGAGGAGCCCTTCCCACTGCCCTTGCCCTTGGTCCCTGATGATGGGGGGGGCTTGAGAACCCCTCCAGAGGGGGGCCTGACCAGGGACCCCCTGGTCCTGTTGGCTCCCTACCAGAGTCCCACCTACCCCTGCAGCAGAGGTTGCAGGCTTCTCTACCCCTGGAAGAGGTTGGTTGGACTCTGCCTCTGGGGTGGAGGCTGCAGGAGCATGCATCCCCTTGGGGGCATGGCTAGGATCCACCCCCATAGTGCGGACTGCAGGAAGCTCTATGGGGGCATCTTCCCCCCCACCCCCGAAGGTTCCTGCCCTGCCATTGCTTCACATGAGGGCAGGGAAGACAATAAAGGAAAACAGGGCTGGCGAATCTAGTAGGGGCAGACTGGGGTTGTGGGGCAGAAGGGAGATAGGGAGGAAGGGGGCTGAGGCTCACTGAGCCACAGCCCCACAGGAAAAAAAACTGGGAGGCCTATGTTTTTAGAATGTGGTGGGGGAAGGGGAAAAAAAAAACAACAACAACCCAAACAAAAAAACCACACACACACAAGGGCTGGGGAAACTCGAGCTGGCTTACTCAGCCAAACAACACAACAAACACCAGGTCAGGGGGAGTGGACCACAAGATTTACCGTACAAGGGCAAAAAAACACACAGGGAAGGCTGCTGAGGCAGGTGTAAAAGATGGCTGGAGCAGTGGAGGGGATTGTTTGTGGAAGATCTGTCCAGAAGCCCCTCAGGCCTCCAGCTGGTCACTGAGATGCAGAGCAGTAGGCAGGAAGACGAATCAGGATCAGATGCAGTGAGGTAGCTGTGGGGGAGAGAAGGAGCAGTCAGTCAATTAGAAAGTGATCCAGTGCAGGTGTGGTGTCAGGTGGTGCAGCAGAGAATCTCCCTCTCTCCTGAGAGGGGGAAGCAACAGCAGTAGCAGTGATGATAGTAGCCATCCAGTTCATCCACTCAGGGTATGCTTCTGGTAAAAGTGGAGGTGAAGGTAGGGGTGGCCTGCCAAGGCAGCTGGGGCAGGCAAGGTTCATTTAGGCTCCGGCAGTGATGGTG
This sequence comes from Alligator sinensis, assembly GCF_000455745.1. Classification (NCBI taxonomy): domain Eukaryota; kingdom Metazoa; phylum Chordata; order Crocodylia; family Alligatoridae; genus Alligator; species Alligator sinensis. Next base: position 34,048 of record NW_005843135.1, on the reverse strand, counting down.
GGCAAGGGGCCCACAGACAGCACAGGATCCCTCCCCAGACTGTCCCCCGACCGCAGCTTGGCAGCAGGCTGGGCAGCAGGCCAGAACAGGGGTGCAGAAGCTGTGGTGCGGTGGGCCCCTCCCTGAGGGGGGCAGCAGCATGCAGCAGAGGACCCCCCTTGGCAGGGGCAGCAAACAGCAGCAACAGCAGCTGCCCAAGGCAGGAAGGGTTGTGGCTAACTTACTCCAAAAGCTCTGAGACCAAGCCAGCAGCTAATAGTAGCCAGGGGCAGGAAAGGGCCTGGTCATCTTCTCCCCAGAAGCTCCCGAGACCAAGCTTGCAGCAACCAGCCACAGCAGCATCAGCCTGGGACAGGAAGGGGTATGGCCAACTTCCTCCCAGAGGCTCCTCCCCCAGAAGCTCCTGAGAGTGAGTAGCCCTGAGCTGCTTGCCAGGGCAGCTTTTTGTACAGATGGGGCCAGGACAGGGCAGTTTTTTATACTGCTGGGGACAGCACAGGTGCTGGCTGCAGATCTGGGAGGAACCAGGCAGGGTTATTTTGCCCCAAGTGGCACAATTTGCTCCACAATGAAGTGCACGTCCAAACATGTGCACTGAGGCAAAAAGCCCCTGCTCAAATTTGCACCACTTCTATTTGAGCTGCTGCAAGCGCACATGTTTGCATGTGTGGATGCACCCATGATTGCCAGGGCCCAGCCAAGATCTGGGGCCACTCCCAGCCCAATCACATCAGGCAGAGGGCAGCTCTTGGAGTTCCACTGACTTTATCAAGAATACTCAGCAGAGGAAGGGCCACAGTTAGGGACCTAACTGAGTAATCGCTTGTAAATCATTCAAGATACCCTCTACCCAATCCTGACACTCCACTGAACACTGGGATTCAAGAATGGGCAGTCCTGGGTCTGCTTCAGCCCTTGCAGTTGCACTATTGGAATTTGAGGAAGTTTGTGCCCCATCACAAATATTGCAACAACCCTAGGGATCAGGCTGGCGGACAATCAGCTGATTGTCAGCATTGGCAGAGGCAACCCCAAGCCTGGAATACATGCCACACACTCAATTAAAAGTGCCATACAATCCAGCCAATGATATTCTACAGTTTATGTGAAAGAGTTTTGTGGCTGGTTTGCCATTTGTAGCATCATAAATTGGCCAAACATGTGACATGTTGCAATTTATGGCACAAGTAACACTTGAATCATGTCATAAATTTAATAAGTTCCATAGCCCAGTATCTCATTCTGTTGCTAAAGTACCTTAATATTTATGTCTGAGATAATCAGACACTGCTCTAATTCAGCTGAAACAGTGCTATAAGGAGATCAGTGTTGGTCTGTCTTATTCTTTTATTCTGATTTATTCTCCTTTTTTCCCCCCATGTGTGAAATCCTATTTCATTTTTCAGGTATCCACTTCAGGTATTTTCAATAAATATACTCCTATTTCCATCTGACCAAAACTTTAGTATTTGGCAATCATCATGGACTCAGTCCTGAAACCTTTATTGAAACAAGTTGTCTATTGTTCGGGGCTTTTACTAAGACTAAAAGTTCCCAAAGCATGGGTTTCAGGATTGCCGTGATTCGTTTAACTTTCTTAAGAGCAGGTTCATCTATGAAAAAACTTCAAAATGCTATATTATGTTCTGATTTTAAATTCTCTCTCAGATTTTAGCTGTTCACCATAGGGGCTCAATGTCAAGTTGTTATGTTCAACAATGCTAAAACTATTTAATATACATCTTTATGCATGTATATATTTTAGCATTTGGGTATTTTCCTATATAAAAAACTAGCACATAACACATTTGCTCTTCTTTTGGGTCACTAGGGATAGTTCAACTGTAGTGTTCATTGACTGCCAATGGTAGGCCCATCTCCACCAGTGGGCTCTTGACCAGCTCCTGCTCAGTGCATTTTAATCCTGCCATGAGCAAGGGGTTGGACTAGATGACCTGCTGAGATCCCTTTCAGTTCTATGACTTGCAGTTAGATCCTTAACTGCGGCCCTTCCTCAGCCAAGTATTTTTCAGGGGAACTCCAAAACTCAGATTTGAATGCCAAAAAAGAGCTTATGAAAATATGATTTAGGTTCCTCCCTAACAGAGGCCAAAGAATTTAACCACAGAATTCCTACATCAGGCTTCTTGTTAAGAAGGCTTGATTTCTACTTGAGCTAAACTATCCCTTTTAGAAAGTGATCCATTTTTATTTTAAAACTTCAAATGATGGCAAATTCAGTTTATTCCTAGATATATTATTCCAATAATTAAATCTAAAAAATATGCACCTTACCTCTACTTTGAAGTTGTCTAATATCAGCTTCCAGTTATTCCTGCATCCTGCATCTGCCAGATTAATTCTGTTGATATTTGAAGTTTTGTCCTCTATGCAGGTACTTACAGACAGTGATCAATTTATCTGGAGTAACCCAAAATGAACCCCTCACTACAAGGCCTTACATTATTCTTATATGCTTTTTCTGAGCCCTTTTCTAGTGTGTCAGCATCCAAGGGCATCAGAATAGACATAGCATTGGACTATAGATGGCCTCACAAATACCATCTGCAGAGACAGTGCCACATTCCTTCTCTACAGGATATCCCCCCTACTTCTACATCTCATATTAGCTTTTTTAAACCTGCATCACATCAAGAGTTCACAACAGAAAAGGCATCGAAGTTGGAGCTTTTAGCTGCTTTTGTGATGGCTAAATTAAAAGTTGTGCCTATAACCTATTTATGTTTTGAAGTTATAAAAATATAAATGTTTAATACAAGAACATGCAAGTTACACATATCACTTGTCTAAGACTTAGACTGTAAACCCCTTCAGACAAAGATTATAATGAAAGGGACTGCTCTGATCATCTGACCTCCTGCATAACATGTCATAGGATTAAATTCAACACCCAATTTCATATATATGCAAATGATCAGTAACTGTAATGTATCAGTATACATTACATTCATTACATAGACCTTTCCTGTTAAGCCAAGATTCATAAATAATTTTATTCTTGTTATAGTCCCTCACTTACATTTATCAATCAAGGTACCTATATGTCCCTGCATCTAAGTGCCACCCAAGTACTGAAAAAAATAGAAATAATATCAATATACTAGTTAATTGACCATAAAGAATGACAGATTTCAGGGAGTGTGTACATGGCTCCCCCTCGACGCCTGCTCACCCTTCGGGGCCGGCCATGTAAAGGCTCCCTCTGCCGCTGCTGCCTCCCCATCCAGTGCAGGGACTCCCCCCACCTACCTCCACCTCGCAGCAGGGCTTCCCCACTGCCTCCCCTCCCCGCTTCCCCTCCTGGCCAGCTGTTATCAGGGCCAGGCAGTGGGGGGGTGCCACCACCATGACCCCTCCCTACTTCCCTCCCTTCCTTCCCTCTCTGCCATGTGGCCCCAACAACAGCCACGAGCAAAACCCCTTCCTTCACCTCCTCCGCCCCTCACCACCCTCCTGGGCCCACGCAGCCTCCCTCCCTCCCTCCCCACAGCCTTCCCTTCCCTGCCAGCTGTGGTTGGGGCCTCCTTCCCACTCCCCTCCCTCCCTTCCTTCCTCCCTGCCACCCAGCCCCAACAACAGCCACCACCATGACCCACCCTCTTTTGCCTCCCCACTCCCCTCCCTCCTTCCCTGGCCACTGACTCCCCCTCCCTGCTGGCTGTTCTGGGGGCATCAGGGACAGGCAGCAGGGGGCACCACCACCGTAACCACCCCCCTTCACCTGCAGGCAGGGAGGCATGGGGAAGCCCCACTGCTCAGGTAGCCGGGGCATGTTCACCACCGTCACAAACTTCCCCGGCAGTGGCTCAAACTTGTGCCCGCACAGCCCAGGCTGACACAGCCAATTGCCACCCACCCTCTTGGTAGTGCATGCGCAGTTGGCCAAAAGTGTTACAGACAGACAGACACATAGACAGTCAGACTAAGCCCTTTAGTATATTAGAATACTGTTGACTTTAGTCACAAAGATCGTGTCTGTTTTAGGACAGCTTTGAACTGTTGTGAGAACGAAGCTGGCAGAAATCTCCTGTTCAGTGTGTTTATTAACAATTTGGATGCTGGCATAGAAAGCTTCTTGAACAAGTTTGCAGACAATATAAAACTGGGAAGGATTGTGAACACATTGGGTTATGCGAGTGCAATTCAGAAATATCTTAACAGATTGGAAAGTTGGGCTAGTGCTAACAAGATAAAGTTCAATGCAGATAAATGCAAGGTGCTACACCTCAGGAGGAATAATCAAAAACACAAATACAAAATGGGGGACACCTGGCTGGATGGTAGCTCTATAGGAAAGGACTTAGGAATCTTGATAGACCACAGAGTTAATGAGTCTGTAGTGTGATGCAGCAGTACAAAAGGCAAAAGCAGTTTTGGGCTGCATCAGTAGTAACATTAGGTGCAAGACACAAGAGGTGATACTGCCTCTACTCAGCACTGGTTAGTCCTCATTTGGAGTACGACATGTAGTTCTGGGCTCCACATTTTAAAAAGGACATGGGTCCAGAGGCAGGCAACAAAGATAATTAAGGGCTTGGAAGGCAAGTCAGATGAGGAGAGGCTGAAGGAGCTAGGCATGTTCAGCTTGCAGAAAGCTTCTTAAGAGGGACACGATAGCAGTCTTCAAATACTTAAAGGGCTACCATGAAGAAGAGGGAAACCACCTTTTCTCTCTTGCTGTAGAGAGGAGGATGTAGATCAATGTCTTGAAGCTGGAGCAAAGTAAATTTAGATTGGATATCTGGAAAAATTTCTTGACTGTTAAAACAGTGAGGCAGTGGAATAGACAGCCTAGGGAAGTTGTGGATTCTCCATCACTGGAGTTGTTCAAGAAGAGGTTTGACAGCCACTGATCAGGGATAATCTAGGCATAGCTATGCCTCATTTCTACTATAAGTATTTCCCATACTTCTGGGCTTTGCTGGTTGCCCCAGTCCCCCACCTCTGCCCCACCCCCTTTTTATGGTGTATGTTTCAGAGTGTTTTTAAGGACTTCAACTAAAGCATGCCAATTCTCCTGCTAGGAGCAAAGCCGAAGGTTCCTGACTAGAGGATCTTGCCCCTCCACTCAAGGTCAGACCAAATGCCATATTTGGGGTCAGGAAGGAATTTTACCCCATGGTTAGGTTGGTATGGACTGTGGGGTTTTTGCCTTCCTAGGTAGCGGGAGGTGTGGCCCTTTACCTGGGACCTCTTGAGTGTATATTGGCAACATTTTATAGAAGCAAGACATAGGCTGTAGTGGTTCCCCTGCTTTACTTATGTCTGGTTAGGATGTTAGGTCTATGCTGTTTCAGGGTTAAGGGTAGTCTTATGTAGAGTTTAGATTTTGGTTGTATGGGATGGTTTGGATAGGGATGATGCTACCTCAGGCAGGGGGTTGAGCTGGATGACCTCTGGAGGTCTCTTCAAGCCCTACTTCTCTATGACTCTATGACTCCCTGAGTAGTGCCCTAATGAACTCCTGGCATCTCCACATTATCTTGTTTTGATACAGCAGAAGATGAATGTATTTAAAAATCCCTTTCATCCTACTAAAAGAGCCTGTGGAAGCTGGTGAAAACAAAACAATCCTTGGGCTCCACCAACCCAGTGCCCAAACAGACCTATTACTGGAGGAGAATCAAAATGGTTTAAAGCCATCTTATCATTTTCTAACCTGGGGCATGCCAAAAGCTCCAACCTGTGGCTCAGGATCTGGGGCTCCTTTTGCAAACTAGTAGTAAGGAAAGGTTGAGGGATCATTGTATGGGCACCTTTTTATCATGTTATTAAGCCATATCTTAACATACAAGAAAGTCAGATTGCCCAGTTGAGGGATGGGAAAGACATGAAACTTCCCTATTCCTTCACAATGAACACAGCATACTTGAATGTGAAGTCCTCAATTCTTTTACCCACTGAAGACGACAAACACAAATATATAATTCTGTCATTGTATCATTACAGGAAACCTGCCTTCATTCCAGCCAAATATGAACAGAAACAAAAATAAAAAGAAAGCAGAAATTTTTGAGGGCTTGATCATGTAAACCCTTACTCATGTCATGAAACTTTAATAAAACAACTTGCATGGGCAAAAACTACACACATAAACATATGCTCATAGAATCAGATTTTTGACGGCACTGGCAGTTTTTATCTATCCCACTCCTCTTGGGCATGCATCTACATAGAGCTCTGAGCAGGACTATACCAGCCTGTTAATTCTTTCCTCAGCATCACAACAGAGGAGTTTTAAATTATGGTAAAATTGTATTACCCATAAAACTTCCATAAATATTGGCTTTAAAATAACTTTAAATTAAGTGACAGATAAATGTTCACCTAAGAATGGTGTTCCAAGTACATATCTATGCCAGACATGTTGTCAAGAGTGCATAAGCTACCACTGTGGTTTCTTTGTCAAAGTGTGAGAGAAAAATAATTAGAAAAACTCAGTCTAAAAAGCAGGAAGTGCAGTTCAAGCAGCTGAATCACTTGAACAAGTTCTAATTATCTCCCAGCACAACTAATGCAATCTGTTCCTCTCAGATTCCTGTGTTCATCTGTGACCTTCTGGTATATCCAAAATGCTTCTGTTAGAATCATTTCTCTCACAGCATTGGACTGGTCACTCTATGCCCATCCCACATGCCTGAATCATTTGCTTTTTCACTGTGGTGTGCTTCAAAGTCAAAATTCTCATCCTTGTAAAGAAGCTCTTTGCAGCTCCTGACAACATCTCTGTTCTGGATTCTTTCCCAATTTTCTCCTCCCACTCTAACCCTGAAAGAGACACCAGCTCCACTATTCCTTTCAGAAGTGCCTCCAGGCTAGTGCTGCTTCTTAGGCTTGGAACACCCTCCTGCAATCTGCCAGGCCTTCTCCTTTACCACATCCAACCCTATATCTCCTTGTCACCTTTGCCCTTCCCCTCCATATTGACCCATTTATGAACAGCACTTGAAAAGTCTCTCAACTTTAGTTCAAACTGTCCTCAAGATATGGACCCTGGGTTAAATCCTGTCCTACTACTACTTTCAGATCTCAACTCATGTCTTGACTTGCTATGCAAGCAAATTAATATGTTTCTGAGTGCTGGAAAAACAACAGAAATAAAAGATGAAAATCAGCATCACAAATATTTGAGACAGTACTGAAAGGGTCCAATTGTTTATACCAGTGTAACCCAGGTGGTTTGGGGCTGGTACCCGCTCTTCAATTGAAGGGATGTCAGCAGGTGTCTGTATGCTACAGGAGTGTGACGGCCTAGCTGCAGGCCAACTCACCTCCTTTCCCGACAGAATAGAGCAGAGACATGGGATACCCAGTGATACTTCTAACTATTTACAGATGTAATTATATGATATTATATTAAACATACACACACACACACACACACACACACACACACACACAGATGCTATTTACAAATATAGGTTTACAAAGACAATAACTCTTGTCAACCCTAAACATATGCACAGGCCTCAATCCTCTGTGGCCTTCCAGTTAGTATGCAGGAAGGCTGTGCAAAACAGCTGTGTTTCGATTAGGATTCAGCTGTTTCGGAGGACAGTGATTCATTCCAGTGTTTCAGATCACTGTCCTGTTCCATTTTGGCCGAATCTGTTTTGAACGGGCAGCAAGATTTGCACAGCCCTACCCAGCCAGGTGGGACTTGGGGCCAGGAGGGGGCTGCTGCCCTCCATGCAGGCAAGGAGACCCCCACATGGATCTCTGATCCCTGTCACGCTGGGCAAGGAAGCATTGCAGAGTGGCAAGCAAGCCTGCCTGTTGGTCCCTGCCGCACTACTCAGCTCCACAGGGAGCAGAGATCCGTGCTGGGGGTCTCCTCACCACTGCTGGCTGCCCTGTGCTTCCCCAGTGATGTGGGGCTGCTGCTGCCTGCCCCGCACATCCCCGCATCACCAGGGCAGTGGGGGGCGGGCAGCAGCAGCAAGGAGACCCCTGACACAGATATCTGCTCCCTGCAGAGCCAGGTCACATGGCAGGGCAGCAGCATACAGCTGTTCCCCTGCAAGCCCAACTCCAAAACTCTGAAATTTTCCAAAACATTTCTGAAATATTTCAGATGCCTTGTTTCATTTCTGAGATGTTTCTGAGCCTTCCGTTTCAATTCAGATTTCAGTGCTTTGAGTGCCAAAATGGTCCAAAACATCTCTGAAATGAAACAACTGCCAAAATTTTGCACAGCCCTAATATGCAGCCCCTGCCATCAACAGGGCTGTCCAGGCAGCAAACGTGGGGACACTCAATGATCAAACACAAGTTAGACAGCACAACAACAAAGGAAGATCTGGCAATGATAGAACAATAACAGAACATGCACAGTGATGTTACATCGAATGGAATACCAATACACAACGATAACCAATACAATAAATTCAGGTATAGAGTCAGGGCTGTGCTAGCAGACCCTGCTATCAGGCTAAATAAAGCAGCTTAGAATCCTCTCATAATGCAACCTTGAAGATGCAAGTTTACAATAAAAATCCCAACAACATGAGGAACTAGAACACAACAATGGCACAGCAGCTGTGCCCAAAGAAGAAATGGTACCAGTGGAAGGAACCCACTACCTTAAAGGAACACCAATACCCTAAGCCACAGCTAGGAGAGGTCCCATAACCATGGAAACCAGAGTCAACAAAAGGTGGGGGAGGGTCCTAGGTTTCTCTCTACTCCCAAAGGAAAGTCATTCCCCCTCCTCATCAGGGATTTCCCTTTGATCACCTGAATGGGGGAAAACCCCTTCCTGGGTAACTCATGACCCAGAAGCTTTGGAGGGTTAGGCTTATCTCTATCTGTGGGTTGGATGCGAGGCATCCTCCCTCCTGGGGTGGTCGACCTGCCTGCTCACCACTCACTGCAGGAAGGCGCAAACTGCCTCGTGCAGCTGCTGAGGTCTGTCAGCCCTCTCTCAACCCCCCATGGCCTGCCCTGTGCACCGAAGGGGTGCCTACCTCATGCAGGGATGGGGACTGTCTCATGCAGCTGCAGAGTCCCATCAGCTCCGCTCAGCTCTCTCCGCCCCAGGCACCACCCTGTGCACCAAAGGGATGCCTGCCAAATGTAGGGATGGGGACCCATGCTGTCTCATGCAGCTGTGGAGTCATTGAGCATGCGTCATTCATGGATGAGGCCACATCTGTAGTACTGTGTCCAGTTTTAGGCCCCCACTATAGAAAGGATGTGGACAAGTTGGAAAGAATTCAGCAGAGAGCTATAAAAATGTTCCAGGGGCTGAGGCACATGACTTATGAGGAGAGGCAGTGGGAACTGGGTTTATTTAGTCTGCAGAAAAAAAGACTCAGGTGAGGATGTGATAGCAGCATTTAAATACCTGAAGGGTGGTTCTAAAGAGGATGGAGCTAGACTGTTCTTGATGGAGCTAGTGGTGACGGATGACAGAACAAGGAGCAATGGTCTCTAGTTGCAGCAAGGGAGGTTTAGGCTGTTTATTAGGGAAAAAAACTCTCACTAGGAAGGTGGTGAAGCACTGGAACAAGTTACCTAGGTGGTGGAATATATATCCTTGGAAGTTTTTAAGGCCTGGCTTGACAAAGCCCTGGCTAGAATGATCTAGTTGGGGATAGTCCTGCTTTAAGCAGGGAGTTGGACTAGATGACCTCCTCAAGTCCCTTCCAACTCATTTTCCTCATTTTCTATGATTCTATGATTCAAAGAAGCTATATGCTTTCAAATCATCAGGGCCAGATGGGCTGTGCCCTAGAATACTAAAGGCATTTCCTGAAGTAATTTCAGAACCATTGTCTATCCTCTTTGAGAACTCATGGAAGTTGGGTGAGGTCCTGAATGAATGGAAAAGGGCAAATACAGTGCCCAACCTTTAGAAAAGGAAGAAGGAGGATCTGGGAACTATGGACCAGTCAGTCTGATGTCAATACCTGGAAAAAATCATGGAACATGTCCTCATATACTGTGAAGCACCTAGAGAAAAACAAAGTTATCAGAACAGCCAGCCTGGATTCATCAGGAGCCAGTCATACTTGACCAACCTGATTTCCTTCTATGATAAGATGACAGATTCTGTGGATGGGATGGGAGGCTTTAGACACAGTCTCCCACAACATTCTCATTAACAAGCTAAGGAAATATAAACTAGACAAAAGTACTCTAAGGTGGATACATAACTAGTTGGATCTTTGTGCTCAATGAGCAGTCATCAATGGCTCAATATCTAGTAAGGAGGAGGTATCAAGTGGGGCTCCCCAATGGTCTGTCCTGGGTCTGGTATTGTTTAACATCTTCATTAATTATGTGCATGATGGAACTGAGCGCACACTTAGCAAATCTGTGGATGACACCAAGTTGGGTAGAGTGGCAGACACTGAATTATAGGGCTAGGATCCTGAATGACCTGAATAGATGGGGAAAATGGTCTACAATCACTTAGATGAGACTGAGCAAGGACAAATGCAAATTCCTGCACTAGGGACTGAAAACTGCATGCACAAATACAGACTGGGGAATGAATGGATAAGCTACAGTACTGCAAAGAAGGATTGGGGGGTTACAGTGGACCTTAAGCTAAATATGAGCCAAAACTGTTCACTTCCTACCAAAAAAAAGCCAACAGCAAACTGGGTTGTATTAGCAAGGCAGTCATTTGCAAATCAAGGGAAATTATGATTTTTTTCTATTCAGAACTGGTGAGGCCTCACCTGGAGTAGTGTGTCCAGTTTTGGACCCCACACTTCAATGAGAATGTGGACAGTTTAGAAAGAGTCCAGCACAGAGGAACAAAAATTATGAGAGGCCTGGGAAGCAAGACTTATGAGGAAAGGCTGATAGAACTAGTGTTATTTATCCTGAGGAAGAGAAGACTGAGGGAGGATTTGGTAACAGCCTTCACATACCTGAAGGGTGATTGCAGAGAGGATGGAAATGGGCTTTTCTCCATGGCCATAGGGGATAGGACTAGGAACAATGGCCTCAAGCTTCTAGAAGGGAACTCTAGGTTGGAGATTAGGAGGAAGTTTCTGATTATGAGGGTGGTCAGGCATTGGAACAGACTGCCTAAATAAAATGTGGACTCTGCATCCTTGGAAGTTTTCAAGAATAAGTTAAACAGACACTTGGCTGGGATGGTTTAGTCAGGCACGATCCTGTCTTGAGCAGGACGCTATACTAGAGGACCTTGTGAGGTCCTTCCAGCCCTAGATTATAGGATCATAAGAAAGTATGTGCTACAGGTGTCTGAAGACAAGAAAATAATAATATGTATTACAGCAATAATAATAATACTACTAATAATAATGTGAGTGAGAAATAAAGAGTGCATGAATGCGTCCAGGAATGCATAATAACAAATGGACAGATTTTTCTGAAAGCTTTGTTACATACAAAAACACAAATAGTAAAGGTGCTATTGTTTGAACAGTGACGGCAAAAAAGCCATCAAATGATGGTATGTGTCAGTTTTTCTATCTTGACATAGAAAATATTAGTGTGCTCTGCAATATAAAAGCTGTCAGTGCATTACTCATACCTCTTTCAGTCCAGCTGAAGAAATTATAAAGGCTAGGAACAGAAATCACACATAAACCAGTTTAAGTGATCAGAAACTGGTTTAAATTTATAACAGAATAGAAGTTCAGTGCACATAAGTCAGCTTCAAAATGGCTGAAACTGGTTTAAGATAAACCTGGTTGCATGTAGTATCAGACTTAACTGATTTGGGTCAAACCAGTTTGTGAAACTTCTGTCCCAGACCCCTTCCTGGTTCAAGTTAAATCACAGTCCCCCAACATGCTTTCCAGCCCTGGGCTGGACTGTGCTGCCTGCTCCAGACAACAGGGCTGGCATGACAGCTAAAAAGTGTGCATGTGTGATAAAGGTGCTTGCTGAAGGCTCTATGAAGATTAGACCAAGTATTTTCTTGTATTTGTTTAGATATTAAGTTGTATGTTGTTGCTAAAAGCCTAATTAAAGTTTAAGATGTAGTGAGGCCTTGTATAAAGTAAGGCCTAGTAAATTCAGCAAAGCCTAGAAGTACTAAGGCCCTGTGGCACAGTTAAAATTACCTTATCAAAGGAATGCAAGGCTTGTACTGCTATTAGTCAGTCTAAGGACAGTTGAAGTAACGGGAATCTGAGTGGTCGTACGTTATCAGTGCCCTTCAGAAGCTATAAATTAGCTGAAATATCTGGAAGCCACTCAGAAGGAAGATACAGCTCTGTGAAAAGGATTAGTTAGCTGTTGCCTGGATCAGTGGGCCCGTGGACCTTGAGGAGCCCAAGACCTGCATTCCAGGGTCCTTCCCAGCACCTCTTGGACAGCGCTGATCGGGGACACTTGGCTTCGCTGAACTCTGTGGAAAGAGAAGCTTGCTGTGTATCAGGCATCAGAGGGGACTGCCGATAAGTTGCTGACGTGAATTGCTTTTGTCTGTCGTTGTTTGTCTTGTTACTAAGCGTACTTGTGTTTTTGTTAAGTCAATAAATCTTTCTTACCTTTCTACCCCCGACCACACTCTCAATCCCTGAACCCTCTGCAGGCGGCTAGGACAGGCTGGCCCCACCCCGCTGCTCCCTAGCTGGAGCAGTGAGGCCTGGATGACAAAGGGGTGAGTAAACACAGTCTATGGGAGGGAATGCCCCTCCCCCTAGGCAATCCCCAGCTCAGGGCTGGGTCCAGGGAGGGGGGTTAAACACCCCTTCCCCTGCCCAAACTTACTGCTGGCTGCAGCTGTGGACTTCAAATCCCAGAGGCACCTGGAAGCAGGAAGAGGAAGTGATGAACAATCCTTCAGAGTCCTGCTGCTGTAAGTCTGGACTGCAAATCCCAGAGACCTTGGGGTCAGCAGGCAGAAGTGAAACCACAACCACTCCTTGGGGTCACCAGGAAGAAGTGAACACACAACCAGTGAACCATGCTGTAGCACCCCCTCAACTTCTAGCCTGAGCCACTGCAAACATGTGGCTGCATTTCCTGAATCAAAGGTCTGTTCACTTCTGTTTCAATTTAATCTGTGCATCAGACTAACCTACAAAAATGAATCAATTCAGCCTTGGGTTTTTTGACTGTCTGTACCTAGCCCAAAAGACCAAAAGCTGCTAAAGAGCCAAAAAAAAAGGATTTGCTTTCACATTTGTCAAATTCTAACATAAGCAATCTCGCTCTTTGATTACCTAATTGTGGAGAAGGACACAGGTTAACATGCAAGTGTGAGCTGTTGCTTGAGTTCAAATGCTCCATCTCTTCCAAATAGATTACAGTTTTAAATAAAGAGATTAAACATCCAGGGTAATCTCTCTGATATGAAGATTTTAATGTGTGCAGTCACTGGTCTGAATTTAGAAGGTACCTTATTATATTTACTAACCATAATTGAAGCATGATAGCCAAGTACATATTATGGGGAATACCTATTACCCAGCAAATACACATTTGCAACTATTTTCTTTTTATTGCTTCTCTATTATGCCCTAAAGATAACAAAGATGCAGCTTCTAACTTGGACATTACATTTATTGTCTTGTAAACTTTATGAACTTTGAACATACCAGAGAGATGTAGTTAGTCATGTTAACCTGAAGCTAGGCAGAAGGCAGGGCATAATTTATAATCCTTATAGATGTATTTGTTCTGAGAGGCAGGTGCAAGTCCAGGTGAATATGCTGGTATGGTTGTACCCTCTTTCCACTGTATATCACAGTAAGCTGTCCACCCCACAGCCAGTGAGGGACACCCGGGGGAAGGTGGGGGCAGGTGGTGGTCAGGTACAGGAAGAGAAAGCACATTCTCTGCTGCTGACCCAACTTGACTCACAGGCAAGGAAAGCACCAGGGACACACCTACCCTGTTTCTACAAGGGGTCATGGGAGTGGTTGCATGAGGTACTGGGCTCATTTGGGGACAGTAGCAGCCCCCTGCCCCGGATCAGCCAGAGACAGAAGTGGTGGCAGGCGAGACCCTTTTTCCTGCACCTCCTCCCTGCCTGGCTTCCCCTGTTCCCCCTAGTGGCCTGGGAACTCCAGCTGCACCTCACCCCCATCCCCTGCCAGGGTCTGAGCTGCAGTCTCAACTGCATCTGTCACATCCCTCTTTTCTAAAACCCAGAACTACCTATTCAGAGTGTGAGCTTTCATAAGCTATACCATATTTTTGTATACTGATTAAAGTTGAGTACAATATGTTTTTCCAGCAGGATTCTATAAAGTCTCAGATTTAATCAGCTATTTTATCATCAGCAATTGCTATGCTACCATAGACTACATTTATATTTTGAAAGCATGCACAAAAGTCAATATGATGTTTAAGTTGCTTCAAAAATCAACCCCCTCTACTCTTTCAGAGTCATTAGACAAACTTCCACCAAATTTAGGAAGCAGGGGGCAGGGAGCAGCCCAGTCAAGCTTCTGGAAGCCTTTAAAGCAGTATAAAATACTGGTGAACATCAAGCCAGGTAGAAAAGAACAAAAAGATATGAATGGAAAAACAGCACATTGGTTTGGTCAGAGGCAGGGCACGCTTAGCAAGGAAAAAAAAGTTTAAACATTATAAAAGATCCCATATCTAGAACAAACATGAAAGATCAGTGTTATAGCTATTGTATCTCTCCATATTATGCAGACTTTTTCGAAAACTCTGGATATGAGCTGAACTGTTAGATCACACTGTTTTCAGACTTAACACCAAGGATGGTGACAGACATGCAGCTCCCCTCTGTAACTCATGGTGCTTGGCAGGAAGTGCCATGAGTTACAGCATTCCCCCCATACCAACAGACATTTGCTGTTAGGTCCAGAGGGTTGGGGGACTGAGCTCCAGTTTGGAGCAGCTGCACATCTGCAGCCACTCTCCCCTAGCCCTGCCTCCCTCTCTCAGCTCTGGTGCTATCTTCAGAATGGGAGGTGGGGAAGGAAGAGGAGGGAGCTCAGCTTGGGGTTTGCCCAGCCTGCACTGGAGTGTGGGGCAGGTGAATACCTAATACCCTTAAAAAGCAAACTTGAGAACAAAACTTGGGAACAAGCTTAGCTGGACACTGAGAACCAAGGACTGAGCAGTAATATTGGTTTAACCTACCAGACTCCTAAATTCTTCCCACACATCAAAGCTGATAATGACCCTCCTCTCTTTTGATAACCCTTGATCTCCCAGTCATCAGCTTCTTCTCTTCTGCTAATCATTTGTCTGCTCCCCCTGGGAATTTATTCCCTGCTCTTCCAACTGTGTTTTTTTACTATGCTGTGCTGGCTTTTACTCCTCAGACCTGAAGAAGAAAGTCTTGCATTTGAAAGCTTGTCTAACTATTCCAACATGAGGAACAAAACAACTTAAAAGGGAACTAAAATATCAATATAAAACAGAGACACCACCCCCCATAACATCTCATCCTAATTTTGTTTGGTAAATATCTGCCCAAATAAGAAATTCTTGCAGCACTTCCAAAAGATACCGACGGTTAGGCTGTGGTGGGCCTTAAAAAGGATGGAGTTCCAGAGCTGAGGAGCAACTGTTGAGAACACAGGACATTTATATACGTGCTCTGGAAGTAAGTCAGGGGTGCTTTAATTACAGCGACTCTGAGAGCTGCTTTAATTAAAGCACCCAGAGTGTCTCTTGAATCAGTGGCCCCATGCTTAAAAGTGGTGACAGGGGCACTTTAACTTAAACTTGTTGAACGGAAGTGACCCCCTCACCCTTTTTTAAACATGGGGATGCTGGTACACAAGATTCTAGATCTGCTGAAGTGCGATAATTATCACAATCCAACAGATTCAATTAATTGAGCCTGCTCCAATATGCAATAAATACAGTGTATCAGGGCAGCCTCGCACCCATCAGGTCCGGAGACCATTTAGAGCCAAAACCAGCTCCTTGAATTATGCCCAGAAAGCTATTGGGAGCCAGTGCAGACTCTGGAGCACTGCAATTATGTGCTTCTGGTAAGCCACCTCTGTCAAAAAGCAGTCTGCCATGTTTTGTACCCCCCACAGCTTCCAGACAGTTTTCAAGAGCAGCCCTAAGTAGAGCACATCGCAGTAGTTTAGCCTTGAGGTTATGAAGGCATTGTTCATGGTGGCCAGATCTGTCTGAAAGAAAGGGTTTGTAGCCTTCTCACCAGATAGAGTTGGTGAACAAAGCTCCTACCCACAGCTGCCACCTGAAGATCCAGATGCAGCAGAAGATCCAGAAGCACTCCAAATCTGTGAATCTGAGTGACAAGTGAAGGCTGAACACCATCAATGATAGGTGTTCCAGTTTTCCTGAGACAAGTGGTCTGCCCACCACCACCAACTGTTTTGTCTGGATTCAGTTTCAATTATTTCACCTTCATCGAACTGCAGTTAGGCCCTGGGAAAGGACTGAGACTGAGATCAGAGTCAGAAGAGAAGGAGAGGTAGAACTGGGTGTCATCAGCATCTTTATGGCACCTCATTCCCAATCTCTACATAATCTCACTTAGTCATATGCACATTGAACAGGAGGGGCAATAACATGGAGCCCTGGGGGACCCCAGAGGAAAGGTCCTGAGGGGATGACAAGTGCTTGCCCATCACCGTCCTGTGGAACACCCTCCTAGGAAAGGATGGAACGATCTTAAAACTGTCCTACAAATACCCACAAAGTGATATAGGGTGTCTGTAGACATTCTGCAGGGCTGCTCTGACACGCTGTAATTACAGCAGGTTGGAGCAGACTTTACTGGATCTAGTTTCCTGGATCATGGTAATTACCACACTCCAGCCACCCTCTGTGTCATTTATTAATGTCCCCGCATTTCAAAATAGCAGCAGGGGCACTTAAATTAAATCTCATCAAATGAGCTTTAGTTCAAGCACCTCTGCCACCATTTTGAAACACGGATGCCAATACACAAAACACTGAGAGCCACTCTAAATAAAGCGCCCCACCCTTGGAGCATGTGTAAAAGTGCCCATAAATCCTTTATCAGCACCAAATGATCAACTGCATCAAAGGCCGCTGAAAGATTAAGTAAGATCAGCAGGGCACAATTTCCACTGTTGATCTAGAGGCAACAAATGTCAACCAAGGCCACAAGTGCGTTCTCTATACTATATCCAAGATGAAAACCAGACTGATGTGTCCAGGAAACCAATGACATCCATCCTTTATGGCCTTTCCCCTGATTTCTCATTTGCTCCTGTACCTTCCATGTCATTTCCCCAACTCCCTCACTGCATTGACAATACCAGCCCCATTCATTCATCCATCTGTCAGCTACTCACAAATATCTCTAGGCCTTCTTCCACATCAAAGAGCTTACAGAGGTTAACACTATAGCACAATTCCCTCCCATTTAGTCTTATCCTCCATACCCTAGGTAAAAAGGCAGATGTAGTCTCTAAAGTGTTATAGTTTCATAGACATTAGAGCTGGAAGAGACCTAAGGAAATCATCAAGTCCAGCCCCACATTTTCAAAACATAAAGCACTCTGTGTGGCAATGACACTAGCAGAAACAACAAATGGAGCATTCATCTTTGTGAGTGACCAGTTTCAGAAAAAAATTCAGTCTTAAATACATAGACTGCCTTCACTCATATCTATTGCAATAGCATTAAAAGTGCAAAACATTTTTAAAACCAGATATTTCACATTCAAGTTATAAGATTTTCACTACAATGACCAATTCACCTGTGTTTTCTAATGGGTTTATCTGTGTTTTCCACCAAGCAGACAGCCAAGTTTGATGTATAAAAGCATTCAGACCTCAAGTGAAACCTGGCCCCTCTGTAATCGATGGCAAAACTCCCATGTAATTTCAATTTCATACCCTCACCCCACTCTGGGTGCTTAAGGAGTTCACTCATTTCTGCAAGATGCCAGGGTTGATAGAGTCAGCCAGTGGCAAATCTTTTTTTGTGTGGCTGGTGTAGACACAGAACAGCAATTATAATTTTACATTTAGGTGGTTGAACCAGACAATTGAGTCAGAAGCAGCACAGTCTATTGCTATGATACTTCCTTCATATTTGTGGATCAGGCATTGAGTTGTTATATGCTCCATGGTCTGTTCTGAGTGACCACCGTCACACACTGGAGAGTTTGCAATTTTCTGCATTGGATCTATTACAAGGGCTGCTTGCAGATATTTTAAAAAAAAAAAAAAAAGCCTGGTGCTTTAGTTTAAACTGGGCACACTCCCAACCCAAGCCCAGAAGAGGCAGCGTGTTAGTTGCATCCAGCTTGCCCAACGTCTGTATAGATCAGGCACTTTAATGGGGCTTTTTGGTACTTTTACCCAATAGCTGCTTCTTCTGGTAAAGCATGTTTTGTCTGTTTGTTTGTTTGTTTCATGTCTGCAAGCAGCCAAGATGTTCATTTGGGGCTTCCTGTGAGCTCCATTCAGTTTTCCAAGCTTCATCAGGGTTGAAGTCTAATTGTTGATGGTTAAGTGTGGGAATCCAGAAGGGTTTGTGTGTCTTTAGGCAATGGTGAGGATCACTTTTGAGGTCCTGGTGAATGGGGAGATGTTTGTTTTCCTTAATCCACTAGACTTCCCAATGGGTTGCTGCCTTGTGACAAACGGGTAGAGGAGCAATGTGTGACAGCACAGGCAGCCAAGACATTTGCCACTGTCATTTGTTAAACAGTGGCAAATGACATTGTAGAAGAGGTTTGGAAAGAGGTTATCAACAACATAGTGAAATAGGATGGCCAAGAACACAAGGAAACATGAAGATGGTTTAATTAAAATGGCCTGATCTGGTAGAAAAAACAAGGCAGTACTTCATGTTTTTTAAATGTATAACTCCCTGTTTAGGAACCAAGAGCAGGTTAAATTCTTAGGCTAGAGCTGTCTCATTGTGGGGGGGAGGGAGGGTAAGAAGAAGGGGAGGAATGAAAGTTTACCTGCCCAGACTCCCCACACAATAGTGCCTTGTTACCCCCCACCCCCTACCCATATTCTGATGGGTGCAAGGCTGTGCCTGCTGTGGCAAAGATTCCCCCGGCACCCAGATACACTGCTAAGCTCCCATGGCTGAGCAATCCAGGGCTGCCCCTGCCATAGTAAAGACTGCACCGGAGGAGCAAAGGAGGCCTTCTAGCACCCCCCTCAGTAGTCAGCACCTAGGGCTGGTGTCCTGCATGTTCCCCTCCAGTTACACTACTGGCCTCTGGCATATTCTCCTCTTTCTGTGAAATAGGTCATATCTGTATCCTAATTCTCTCTTGCTGATCATTGATCTGGCAAAGAATTAAATAGCATATCTTTCCTGCAACCCAAAGGATTTTCCTGTTTTTCTTCTAAACCTTCTAGGATGTAATGCCAAATCAGTAGTACGCTGCAACACTACCATAAGCTTTACACGATTTTTGCTATGTAGAAAGAAATGCAAACAAGGACTTAGGATCAGTATTTTGATTTTGTGGCTATTTTTCTTAACAGTACACTTTTCTTTGAGGGTGCCAGCAGTAGTAATAAAAGATATCAGCACCCTGATTGGTTCTTCTAATTCATACTGGATGTTTATTACAGAACTTGGAAAGAAAGTCTGTTTCCCAAAGAAGCAAAAGTTGTGGCCACTAACATGTGATACACTACAAAGTCTTTTTTGAGACTCTGGGCTGATGCAGAAAGTCTACCCTTCCTCAGGACCGTGCTAGGGAACACTGCAGTGAAGCACAGCATGCCTGCTCTACACAAACTAGCCTCCAAAACTGATGTAAGATATACACCTTCATGTCATACTGCACATGCATCAATAAGCTCTCTCCATTTCAACACTACAGTAAGGAGACTGCATGACCCTATGTTTTTGGAAAATAGCATGTACTGAGTGAACACATGGTGCTTCTATGCAGCGCTCTTACTTTGATGTGACAGGCTTTGGGTTATTGTAATATTTCTGCGTAAACTGTGTTTACATTGCAATAATGCTGCATGCTAGGTTTCCCCCTGGCTAACATACAGTGGGAAAAGAACAGGTTAAAGAAACAATGAAGCAAGAGATCTGCCTATGTGAGGGATGAGCAAATAAACTTCTAGCACACAGAGAGCCTTGAATAACTTTATGGACAGATGAAAGGTGAGATGGCCTACACCCAGGAGGCTGAGGGGAAACACAATGAGATGGACATAACAATGGAGAGGAGGCTGTGAACAAGCCAGGTATCAGTTCCTAGAGCGAGAGAGTTGGAGGAGAGTAGAGAGTTAGAGATGAAAAGAGGAGCTTTGGGGAATCAGGCACCTAGTAAGACTGGAAAAAGAACAGAAGAGCAGCCTTTGGGTGTGCTCTGAGCTGATGGCTGAACTGGGGACAAAGGAATTGCTTAATCCTTTGGAGGGAGCACAAAATGGCTGGGTGATCTTTGTCCCACAAAAAGGCCTTTATCAAAGCACAGCTCTCTATTTTCAGCTTGGAGCTTTAGGTTACACTAAGTTTCCCAACAAGAACTAAAAACCCATGGGTACATTCTCTCCCCACACCACTCACCTGGCCCATGGAGCAACAAGACTGAGCACCACAGTTTTAGGGCGTTACTACAATGGAACAGTTCAATAGAATTTCAAATTACTTCCAACCATCGGCAGATCTAGAATTCTGAAAAGGTGGATACAGATGGTGAGGTGTATCATTACATATAAAAAAAACATATTTTTCTCCAGTTAAATATAAATTAGAAGTTTTACTAAAATACCAGGGGCCTAGGGCTGTATTATGTAGTTTACAGCTGAAGCACAAACAAATGTAACTTGATTGGAATGAGTTAAAAACAATCTGCAGGGCTGTGAAATAGGAGCTTCCTTACCAAGAGTGGCTAACAGACAGCAGAGTGCAGAACGAAGTATAGCTTGATTGGTGGAACATCCAGGCCATTTAAAAGAAGAGAGGGTCCTTAACACCTGTAGAATGAAGAGTTTAGAGGGGATCAGGTATATTATAATAAGCCCTGAAGTCAATTGACTCCTCCAACACAGCCTAACAAGTAATGCTTCTGCCACTCACAGGCAGTTGGTTTAAACTTCGGGTGGAGCAGGAGTCAAAGAGGGGTACAAATGCACCAGTGCACAGCCCCCTCTTCCCCTTCCCTCCCCCGCCGCCATGCCTGGATCCACCCCTGCTTCCAACTCAGGTCAAATACTTGAAATAAATGTTATAAAGTTCACATACGAACAGATAATGCTTATACAATAGCAGATTTTCAGAGATTCTTCCAGTATACTGAGGCAATTATTCCAGTTTCTGTAGTCCTGTTATAGTTAGTCAACAAACAGAAGGACAGGAAGTAACCTAGCATCCTGTGTCATCTAATTTAAATATTGTTAGGGGTTTTTTTGCATCAAAGAAATCATTATTTCTGAACTTGAGTTTTGTAACATGCAATCTAAGAGATTTTACAATATAAAAACAAAAGGAAACTGAACAATTCAAAATATTTCTTCAGTATTCTTTAAAAAAAAAATTGTCATGGCTGCTTCTATAAGAAAAGAGACAGCTCTCAATTTCTGTCAGAGACACCAAATATGCAGTCTGATGACAAATGGGTTGGGTGATCTGTGTAGTCTTCTCCTGAAATGAGCATTAATTGGAACCAACACCAAGGAGGAATACTTTGCTCTGGTCTGGACCTGCAGAGAGCAAACCAGGAAAGCCAAGGCTGCAACAGAACTCCAGCTAGCTACAAATATTAAGGACAATAAAAAGTCCTTTTTTAGACATGTCAGGAGCCAGAGGAAAAGCAAGGGCAACATTGGACCCCTGATAAACCAGATGGGACAACTGACTACCGATGCCCAGGAAAAAGCAAATTTGCTAAATGAGTACTTTGCATCAGTTTTTCACCAGTCCCATGTGGCACCCTTGCCCACTGCAGGACAGGGAGGCCTGGGTGAGGGAGATTCCTTACCCTCCATCAAAGCTGACGTCATGAAGGAACACCTTGACAGGCTGGACACCTTCAAGTCAGCCAGCCCTGAGGGTTTACACCCAAGGGTACTCAAAGAGTTGGCTAGCATCATAGCTCAACCCCTGGCACAGATCTTTGAGAACTCCTGGTGTTCTGGTGAAGTGCCCAAAGACTGGAAGAAGGCCAATGTGGTGCCTATCTTCAAGAAAGGGAGGAAAGTGGATCTGGCAAACTATAGGCCCATCAGCCTGACCTCTATCTCAGAGAATGTCTTAGAAAAGATTATCAAAGAGGCCATCCTTAACAGACTAGCTGATGGCAATATCCTGAGGGATAGCCAGCATGGGTTTGTTGCGGGTAGGTCTTGCTTGACCAATCTTATTTCCTTTTACGACCAGGTGACCTATCACCTGGACAAGGGAGAGAAGATTGATGTCATATATCTTGACTCCACAACTGAGGACAGGAGGGTGATCCAGGCAGATCTTGACAGGCTCATGAAATGGGCAGATGAAAACCTGATGGTGTTTAACACCGAAAAATGCAAGGTTCTCCACCTTGGGAAGAAAAACCTGCAGCATGCTTATAGGCTTGGCAGTGCTATGCTGGTTAGCACTACAGATGAAAGGGACTTGGGGGTCATGATTGACCACAAGATGAACACCGGCAGTGCGAGGCTGCGGCTAGTAAAGCAAGCAAAACGCTGGCTTGCATACATAGGTGCTTCTCAAGCAAATAGCAGGACGTCATTCTCCCATTGTACTCAGCCTTGGTGAGGCTGCAGCTGGAGTAATGAGTCCAGTTTTGGGCTCCACAATTCAAAAAGGACATGGAGAAGCTTGAGAGAGTGCAAAGGAGAGCCACGCACATGATCAGAGGTCAGGAAAACAGACCTTATGATGAGAGGCTGAGAGCCATGGGACTCTTCAGCCTGGAAAACCACAGGCTCAGGGGCAATCTGGTGGCCACCTATAAGTTTATCAGGGGTGTTCACCAGGATCTGGGGGAACATCTGTTCACCAGAGAGCCCCAAGGGATGACAAGATCGAATGGTCACAAACTCCTCCGCGACTGATTCAGGCTGTACATAAGCAAGAACTTCTTTACTGTCCGAGCCCCCAAGGTTTGGAATAGACTGCCGCCAGAGGTGGTTCAAGCACCTACTTTGAATGCCTTCAAGACACATTTGGATGTTTATCTTGCTGGGATCCTATGATCCCTGCTGACTTTCTGCTCCTGGGGCAGGGGTCTGGACTCGATGATCCTCCAGGGTTCCTACCAGCCCAAATGTCTATGAAATCTATTAAATTAATAGGCCCAGTACAAAGGTGAGTGAATGCTCTAGCATTTTCCCTTCTGACCTTGCAGTCTCTAAATATTAGTTTTCCTCAATTCTTCTCCAAATAGGAAGCACCATATCTGAAATTATAGGACTGTTTACCCTTATGAATATAAGAAAGTTACCGGATATGATATAGAGAAATTAGTTGTATAAAACATCCCTTTATAATACACACAAAGGAGGTGATATAACAGCAGACTGCTCATTAGATAATCTGTAAAGAGGATTATAATTTCACAATAGCTGTCTTCAAGTATGGGAAATTACAGTCCAGTTTAATTGTACATACCTGCACATTATTTGAAAGACCTAGAAAGTGACATATTCTTTCAGCATTACAACAAAAACAAATAAAGCAATGCATGTATACACACGGCCTCTTCAAGTTTTGCCAAAGACCTAAGACTTTACTGTCATACATATTTTTAAAGGGGCCATAAAAGTAAATTTGGCTTCCTCTAGCTGACAGTTTTAAAATAGTTTAATCATTGTATTGTATTCTCTTAAAAGAGTTGAAAAAGAAACCAGTTTTATAATTATCCTTCATTAAAATTAAATTAATAATGCTTTGGCTCAATAAATCATAAATGTACTTTGTGGACTGACTTAAATTGTTCTTTGTATTCAAAATATACATATCTAGGAAGATATAATGTGATACCTTTTGATGTAAAATTTCTATTCACAGGTATACCATTAACAACTCCTTGATACAGTGACAAAAGACCAGGGTAAAACAACAAAGAGATCCTGACAATTCATTTAGAGACGAAAGCTAGCAATTACCCAGCATATGACTAACACATTTTACCTAGGGGTCTATGTACTATGAATAGACTGAAGTTGTGATGAATAAAAATCATGTTGAGTTCTTACAGAAAAATAAGCATCAAGCTCAAGATGATGACTGTAAAAGTAAGCATCCATCTCATGACATGGAAGACATTTGCAGACGATACTTAAATCTTGCCAATACAATTAATCCTCCTACTACAATACAACTGACATTTACAAATGGACTAAAGAGTAATACTGAAGCCAGTTATCAATCAGGGCATCTTTTTCACCATGCCATTAAGAGGGAGCTTAATGTTTTATATTAAGTCTATAACAAATAAAAATAAATAGGAAGTTTGTGTTCCATGCCAATTAATGGAGAGGAATCTAACTTAAATGCAATTATATTCTCAGCCAAATGAAATGGAATATCATAAAGATTAGAAATATTTCCAGATATAAACAGAAATGCAGGGATGCACTGATTCAGCAATATTAAAGGCCTAATTATTTTTTTAATTAATCTAAAAAATAAGTCCATTTTTACTTACCCTGCTGATATATTTGTAGTGTCTGAAACTTGTGTGAAATGAAGAAAGGAAGTAAAACAGATGCATAAGCCAATTAATATACATAACCCAGTATGCTGACCTTTTTTGGAAATGTGACACTTTTGACAGAATCACAAGATATAGACAGGGAAGACTTAGACCAACTGGTCCATATTTCTAGCAGTTGCAAACCCTTTGATTTCTGCTTCATTCAAATTTTAAAATAAAATTGGAGCCTATACACAAGCTCCAACACATTGGGGCAGATTTGATTAATCAAGTCTGTCCTGCATTCTAATTAGAACACTCTAGCATAACCATAGTGTTGCATGTATAAGCCCCCTTGGTTTAAAAATGGCTACTGGGGTGCTTTAACTAAAGCTCATTGAACCACTCTAATTAAAACGCATCTACCCCAACCCCTGAGCACACGTATAGGCAGCCAAACTGCCCAACAAGAACAGACACCAATCTATTCAAGAGGAGCGGAGATAATCAATTGATTTCATGACTCATTATTATATATTTGAATCCTGCTAATCTCTTTACTCTGCAAGTGTTAGCAACCCTTGGTCTGCCACTAATCAGGCTTTCCTTTCTTCTAAAATTATCCTGCCTCCTGATATTGTTTCTCTGCTTACACCCCAGCATGTCCAATAAAGGTGTACCACTAGCTGTTGGAAGCTATACTGGGTGGCTTTGTTCCTAGGGGATTCAAACCCACAACAAATCAGAGACAGGGAGATGAGAAGCAAGACTGAAGGCAGGCCAAGCTGTGTGATGGTGCAGCAGTCAGAGGCAGGGAGGACTTCCAAAGGTGAGACCAAGAGGTAAATTACTACCCTGGCCCTTTCCTGGGTTATTCTGCTGCAGATGATAGAGACTGTAGGAGGCTGAACCAGTAGTATCATGGGTGGCAGCATAAAACCAGGCATGAGTCGATCCAGAGGGATTTGTCTCCCCAGAGAGGGGTACTGAAAGCAGTTGAAACAAGTCTTCCCCTGACCCTAGCTGCTTCTGTAGGTTGAGTGGAGGACAGTGGAGGCCAGCTATGGGAATTATATGGCAAGGGAAATGAAGGGTATTTACTATCCTGCCCCCCACCTGTCCTGTGGTCAGGGGCTAAGGGGCAGGTGAAACTGTTGATAGGGGTTTTGAGGGGAAGGGGCTCCCAGAGCTGTGAGGGGCTGACTGGTCATGGGTACCAAGGAACTTTCGGGGCATTATGGGGAGGGAGTGAGGAGCAAATGGGGTTCTGAGATGAGGGGGGCAGTGGGGATAAAAGGGTGTGAAGGGAGTTGGAGGCAAGATGGATTGCAAGTGAGGGGGTCTTGAGAGTCTGAAGTGAGTTTTTGGTGCTCAGAGGGACAGGGGAGAACTCAGTGGGGTGTAAAGAAAAGGGCCTGTGGGGGCTGAGGCACAGTGGGGATAAGTCTGTGGAGGGTGCAGTGAGGAAGCAGGGTAGGACACAGTGAGGTGTGAGGGAGATATTAGGCTCTGATGAGGCTTGGGGCACAAAGGGGCAGGGCTGAGCATGGCAGGGTCTATGTGGGGCAATGGGGGACAGAATAGAGATAGGGGGCATTTGAATGGATAGGGATGGTGAGGGGCTGCAGGGATCAGTTCTGTCCATGACCAGGCCGGGGGTGTAACAGTTATACTTGCCTGACACCAGTTGCCTGACCCACCCTGGAGCTCACAGTTAGGACCCCCCAACCCAGTTATATTTGTCTTTCTTTTTGCTTAATCTGAAACTGAATAATAGGCCCTAGGCCCACAGCATATTGGAAAAGTATATATCTTCCTCTTAAATTAAGAAAAATGTTTGTTGCATTATGCAATGACGCACCACAACTTCTGTACCCCACTTGTCCAAACCATGGATCCACCCATGTATTCAGTACACAAAAAGTTACAGTACATCCAAAAGTGAAAATATGAGCATAACAAGACAAACTGAATATTAAATTCATAAACAAGGTATTCCATCATAGGTGGTGGAAAGCTGGGGATAATGGGGCTCAACCCTGCCCCCCCCGCCCCGCAAATGTGGGGCAGTAGGTAGGGCCACAAAGCAGCCTGGGTGTGGGCTCTGGGCAGCTGCAGCAGGGGTGGACAGGGGCACGCACTCAGCCAGAAACACAGCCTGGCATATAGATCACTGGCTACCCAGCATGGCAAGCAAGTACTTGTCAATTCTGTGAAAGGGAGGGAGCTGGAGGGGGGGGCAGATCGAGACCCCCCACATTGAGGGAGAGAGCAGGGCACAGGCAAGTGCAGGGGCTGGGGTTAATGGGGCCCTGGCTAGGTCAGGTGGTGGGACATTTGGAGCCCGGGGAGCTTATCCATGGGTACAGTTCGGTGGGGTGGGGGGGAGGCTCCCACCACTGTGCACCCCCCCCGCCCCATCTGTGCACAGGGTAGAGGTGGCTGCCACTACACACTGTGCTTTGTGCCCCACTGCAGCTGCCCCAGGAGATATGCAACACTATGTGCCTGCTGCCACTAGGCTGCACAGCACCCCTGCCTACCCAGTGGTGGAACGCATGTGATGTTGTATGGCTCCAGAGGGCAGGGGCAGCTGCAATGGGACACAAAGTGCAGAGCACAGCAGCAGCTGCCTCTGTCCCACACACAGATCAGGGGAGCACGCGTTCCCTGGGCTTCCACAGGGTACACGCAGTGGCAGAAGGCCCCCGCTATCCCTGAGCAAGCCACCCGTACACTCCAATTGCCCCACCACCCAGCCCAGCCAGGGCCCCATTCAACTCACACGCCTATGCCATGCTCCCTCCCTCACTATGGGGGCCTTGAGCTGTCACCTCCCACACCCCTTCTCCTTCCCCTTCCCCCCACCCTTTCCTGAACAGACTTACCTGCTGGGGGAAGGCAGAGTGCACGTGCACACTTAGCCCCCACAAATAATTTCTCTTATGTAACCATATTGACCAAATTGTACTGAACGGGGCTTGGGGGACCATGCAATAGAAGGCTCATGGGAGCATAATCTAGGGCTGTCTGCCACATAAGGGGGGGGTGTGTGTGTGTGTGTGTGTGTACCAATAACTTTGTGGGGCTGTGTAGTGTGTTGTCTGTTTAATAAACCTGTTATTTTGAAACCCCGAGTTGGGTTTTTGTCTTACTGACCTCCCGACCCTCCTTCTTGATTTCCCAGAGAGAGAGAGAGAGAATTTAGGGCCTTGAAAATAGTCTATGGAAAAAATGAAATCCTTGCCAAACAGATATCTAACCTGAATTTTGCAAAATCTGCTTTCCATTTTTGCAAAACTTGGCCTCTGGCCACTTAAGGAACTGGAGAATAGGAACAGGAGCGGGTTCCAGAGACAACAACTTGGTACGTTCTGCCTCAAGAACCGATAAAAACAACCACCCAGCAGATTATAATCCCAATAAATTAATGCCTCAAAGTATTTGAATTAATTGAATTAAATATTAAATAAACGGTTTCAAAGTATTTGAATCAGTAACTTGAATGACTTTCAGAAGATATAGGTAACCAGTCCAAGTTACAGAGCACTGTTACAGGCTAACTTGAGTGTATACCTTCAAAGCATAAAATGCTGTATTTGTAGTAGTTTACATTTCAAACTGCTCTTCCTTAACTACCTCTAAAATAGCTAGCTTGAGTACCACTTGCAAGTTAACTATAATACAAAGAGCTCAGCATGAGCTAACTACCCAAGTATTTAATCAGCTTCCACAAGTTGTGTAGGATTATAGTTCTGAGTACCATCTATGTAAGAACAATTTTTTATCCAAAAAAACCCATTATATATTTAAGAAACTACATAGATGCACTGAGTAACAGTAGTGGCAGACCCCTGCATGTGAGGGCTTTCAGGGAGGAAAACACCACTACCTGATTCCTTGGGATCTCAAAGACATACAAACAAATGGTCATATTCGACCTGGGGGGAAGTGGGCAGCGGAGTCCCCCAGGGCTCAGTCCTTGGGCCCGCGCTGTTCAATTTCTTTATCAGCGATTTGGACGATGGGGTGAAAAGCTACCTGTTCAAATTTGCTGATGATACCAAAATCTGGGGTGAGGTGGGCATGCTAGCAGGGAGGGAAAGACTGCAGAAAGACCTGGATAGGTTGCAAGGGTGGGCTGACAAAAACAGGATGCGTTTCAATACGGACAAGTGCAGGGTGCTGCACTTGGGCAGTAGTAACTGGCAACACACTTATAAGATGGGAAACTCCCTTCTTGAGAGCACGGAGGCAGAAAGGGATCCTGGAGTCATCATTGACTCCAAGATGAACATGGGCCGACAATGCGAGGTCACGGTCGGCAGGGCTAACCAGACCCTATCGTGCATCCACAGGTGCATCTCAAGTAGGGCCAAGGAGGTGATCCTCCCCCTCTACGCGACACTGGTCAGGCCACAGCTGGAGTACTGTGTCCAGTTCTGGGCACCCCACTTTAAGAGGGATGTGGACAACATTGAGAGGGTCCAGAGGAGGGCCACCCACATGATCCAGGGACAGCAGGGCAGACCCTACAATGACAGGCTACGGGACCTGAATCTGTTCAGCCTTCACAAGAGAAGGCTGAGGGGGGACCTTGTGACCGTCTATAAACTCACTAGGGGGACCAGAAGGGTTTGGGGGAGACCCTGTTTCCCCCAGCGCCCCCCGGGATAACAAGAAATAACGGCCACAAGTTGTTGGAGAGTAGGTTCAGATTGGACATCCGTAGGAACTACTTCACAGTTAGGGTGGCTAGGATCTGGAACCAACTTCCAAGGGAAGTGGTGCTGGCTCCTACTCTGGGGGTCTTTAAGAAATGGCTTGATGCCTACATGGCTAGGGTCACTTGAGCCCAGTTTCTCTCCTGCCTAGGCAGGGGGTCGGACTTGAAGATCTACAAGGTCCCTTCCGACTCTACTTCTATGATTCTATGATTCTATGAATGCATTGCACTTCCACAGGATTTTGCAGGTCAGCTAATGAGGCCTTCATAAATATTGGTGATGAGGTTAAATTCATCATGAACACAATGCTGTGTCCACACCCAAAAGGGAATTTTTAGGGTGTTCCTGAACACAGTAATTTGCTCTCCAGGTAACTAAGTTCAACCAGTATTTCAAACATAAATGAAAACGGTGGATTCTATTTCTCTAAGGAAAATGGTGGTCAAAGCCATTCATAAGAATTCTGTTCTGACAGGTTCTACAGGTTTTTTTCTAGTTTATTTACCAAACCTGAGGTGAAAGGAGTACCATATTTTGTTGAATGCAACACACTGGAATATAATACACACCTTGTTTTGGAAAGGCAGAATGAAGAATAAAAAATTTGCAGTTAAGAGCAGGGACAAATCTGATCTTCAGCTTACTCACCCTCCCTTCTCCTGCTTAACTAAAGCTGAAAACCTAGCTGTTGCTGAAGAATGGTCTCTATGAATGGATGTCACATTTTGAAAATAGCTAAAGAATTTCCAAGGCTGTGAAACAGGAGGAAAGAGACCAGAAGCAGCTAGCAAACAGCAAAAATGCCCCAAGAAAAATTAGCTTGATTAATGAAATATCAAGACTGTTAAAAAGGAGAAAGAATCGTTAACACCTCTGGAGTGAAAAACAATGAACAATTAGTTCAACTGATTCCTTCAGCTGCCTGAGTAGCAATACAACAGTTGCTGCACTGTGGAACAGGAATGAAAGCAGGTGATTCTATCCCAGTGAGCAAATCTGCTTCCCCACTTTTTACATGTACCCAAACTGCAGAGAGGGAAGGGGTAACCCGGGGGGGAAAGTTGCAAGGTTCTTGCTGTATATGAGAAAAATATGGTGCATTAGCACAGTTTCAGTTTCCCCTACTGATCTATATCATCACCAAAGAAAAATTCCCAGAGCTGAATATAATTTTCAACAAAAAAGATCAGTTTCATTTCTTCTGATATTTTTTTTCTGCAGAAAATACATACCACTTTCCAAGCAGATCCAGTCCTGAACAACAGCATAGTATTTGTGCTGGCCACAAAAATGGGACAAAAACTCTGGTAAATAACAAAGTACTTATTATACTGCTACATGATAGGAGGTGAATAAAGAATATAGTCTGTTATAAGTGAAACACCTAAAGAATTTGTAGCATTCACTGTGAGAAAAGAAAGTATTCAGTAATCAGATTCTCTGCAGAGAGAGGTCTGAGACATGAGGAGCACAATTGCCATTTACTGTGGTTTACAGCAACTGTGATTAAATCACAGATTCATCTGATAAACACTTCAATTTTTTAGTACACTGTTCTTGAAAAAGCCTGTAGTGATAACTAGGTTTGATAAACACAGGCATGTGAATACTCTATCCTGTTGTTTGTCTGTATACAAAAAATGTGTCTTTCAAGAATCTCATTCTTTTTTGACATGCAGTACTCTTTATTGGGATAGTATTACACTTAACTGCATATTTCGGCCTTCTGTGAAGGTAACGGCATTATAAACAGTTAGGGCTTCCTCCCTACAACATGCAAGAAGATTGAGGATTTGACTTTGTCATTTTTCTCTTCTGACCGTGTAGCTGCTAGATACTGCTCAGACCTTTCTTTGAACACCCTCCAGTTCTCTGCTATATTGCCTGACATCAGAAGGGCAGGTGGACGTTGCAAAACTTCCATGACTAACTCTCCTTAAACTATTGTTGTGCAGGCAGATCACTACCAGTAGCTCTTGTCCTTCTACATAGCTGTGTTGCTCCTCCTGCTTTCAGTTTCCAACTTCTTTTTCATTTTGAAACTCAAAGTTGTTCAAGTTCAGTCTCTTTCACCACTTCACACCATGTAGTGATCTCTGGGTTCAGTAAACACAGACATGTGTGAATTAGAAGAACTAAACAATGGACTTTATTGTAGAGTAGTAGGAAACCTCTGCAGACTCTTGCTGTTCTCTGAGGGACCATCTCCCAATTAATTTCCAACTCTCCCAGTCTCCTATTAGGAAGCATCTCTAAATTATAACTTCTATCACTACAAGGCCTACCTAACTTTCTGAAGCCCTGTCCAAATCAGTATGATATGCTTCAGATGGTTTGTTACAAGAACAAAAATGAGTAGATATCTAGGTCATATAGCCATCAAGATAAAGATTGTGAGTTAGCAGATTGACAGGCTATCAGAACACCTGATACAATGATGAGATTATGGTAGCTTTAAATCAATAGCCCAAAAATCATTATCAAGAAACATGCAGTATCATGCATTGGGGTGTAGGCTGTAGCCGTGTTGGTCTAAGGACATAGGCAGACAAGGTTCTTTGGGTGAATCTGATATCTTTTATTAGACCAACTAAATAGTTGGAGAACAATATTTAAACAAGCTTTCAGGTTCAAAAACCCTTCGTCAGGCTAAGGAAGTTTCAGCAGTTGGTGTGTGCTCTTCCTGGATGGAATGAAAAGTAATCATGCATTGGGAGTTTTGAAACAAAAGATAAGTGCAGTCAATTGGCATGCATCAGCACCATGTAAATGTGGAAAGTCCTCTCCCCACATGTATCTGATCCAGAAAGTTTAGCCAGAGAATGATACTAAAATAGGAGGCTTAAATGCCATCATTATAATTTTTTTTCAGTATAGCTGAGATATGAAGAATATGGTTTCTTTCTTCATCCCATGTATTGTGGAGCCTGTACTATAGTAAGAAACATGCTCAGTTTCTACAGAGTATAGATGCAATGGTACAGAGAAGGGCACCCAAAATTATCAGGAGCCTGGTCAAATTGCTATACCAGAAGAGACTAAAAAGTTTTTCAGTTTGGGAAGGAGAAGACTGGGGGAGGTTATGAAAGAGGTCTATAAAATCATGAAGAGTATGTACCAAGTGAACAGGGAACTGTTGTTTACCAAGTCACAAAATACTAGCACTAGGGGGCACCCACTGAAATTAGTAGGTGACAGATTTAAAACTAACAAAAGGAAGTACTTCTTTATGTAACACATAGCTAACCGATGGAATTCCTTGCCACAGGAGGTGGTGGAGGCAGATAGCACAGCCAGGTTCAAAAAGGGATGGGATAAATTCATGGATTATAGATCTATTAATGGCTGAACAGAATGGATGGAGATGTTTTCTCTGGCATCTCTAAACCAATAAATGGTGGATGCATGGGAAAGTATTGAATAGGGGATAGATCACACTAGGGATATCCAGTTCAATGCCCTCCCCATATAGCATTCAATTCTGATGCTGTCAGAGACAGGCTACTGCACTAGGTGGACAATGGTCTTGTAGCAAAACCCCCCGTTTTTCTTTTTTCTTTTTTTAAATTATTTTAAAATATATTCCCTCCCCTTCCCCAACCATTTCTGACTTTCTCTCTGCCCTCTCTATCCCTTATAAGTGATTACAAGTAGTACTAGGTAAATGAAGATAAATTCTTATACTCTCTTATAGTAACAAGTCCCTTTTATATTGTAAATAGTGTCCTGTTACGTTTGTATTGATTTTTACTGTTTCATATTGTATTATATTATGTTCCTATTATGTTTGTATTGATTTTTACTGTTTCATGTTGAATTTATATGATTTAGGCCTATGTCTGTAAAGTAATGTCAAGTAATGTCAAGTTTCCATTTTGTATGTCAAGCCTCCATCTTGTGTCCTCTGTCCAGGTATAACTTCTGTTGTAACTGTGACTCATGTCTAACCAGTCTCATGTAATTTGGTTCCTGAATGAATGGGAATGAATGAGGGTGCTTGAGGTATAATGGTAGCAGGCCTCTACTGAATGATCAACTCAATTGCTGGTCCCAGGAACAGGACAGAAACCCAGCATTTGAAAGACAAAGATCCTACAGAAACCGGCAACCCCACCATTGTGTCTTACCAGACAATAAAGACACCTGGATCTGCATATAGGCATCTGAGCAGGACTGTCCAGGACTGTCCAGACATGTCCCTCCCATAGGAGATACAGGTAGCACACCCCTATAAAAGGGGTGGTAGAGTGTGACCTCTTAGGGACACCCTCTCCATCTGGACCAGCACTATGCCACACCACCTATCCACCCAGAGGCCCTGCCGGCGACCCCCTCTGGATGACACCTTGCTGGAGAAGACCCCGACTGATCATCGAGGATCAACTCACAGCCCAGGATAGGTAACTATCACCCACCTTCCTTCCCCAAGCAAAGGACCTGGACTCTGTCCCTACACACCTTGACTTCAATCCCTCCACCAAGCCTTTTTCTCTCCTGCTACCTCTATGTGTGTGTGTGTGTGTGTGTGAGAGAGAGAAAACCAATAACTTTGTGGGGCTGTGTAGTGTGTTGTCTGTTTAATTAACCTGTTATTTTGAAACCCCGAGTTGGGTTTTTGTCTTCCTGACCTCCCAGCCCTCCTCCTCGATTTCCCAGCTTTCTCTCTCGATTCTTTCTGCCTCATTTCCAGCCCTGATCTCCCAGCTTTCTGCCTCTCAGTTTCTAGCCCCCATCTTCCAGCTTTCTCCCTCTCAGTTTCCAGACCTCATCTCCCAGCTTTCTGCCCCTCCTTTC
>NW_005843134.1:335963-337116 GCF_000455745.1 Alligator sinensis | reverse complement strand
CAGCGTTCTGGACTCACTAAGAAACAGCTTCATATCTTAGGAGACGCAAGCCAATGGCGATTGGCTTATGAGTTAGGTTTCCGTTGTTTAGAAGAGCCAGATGATGGAGACTCAACAGTTTCATCCAATTGAGCTGAAAAATTGTTTAAGTTTATTAAATAAGATCATTAATCTGTTTTATAAGTTTTATTTACAGATCCGGAATTCAGAGTGCATGGCGGAGAGAAGCCCTGAGAGGGATAACATCATTGAAGGAAGCGAGGGCCTGACGTATGACTTCGCCATGACGCCCACTGAAGCCCTGATCACACAGTTCTTCATTATAAATTTAATTATGTGTATATGTATTTATATGGGTTATTGTTTGATTTGATTTTTGGAGGACGAATTCCTTGTGTTGGCAAATCTTGTGTTTGCTTGTTTGGCTCGGCAACCCGTAGCGGGAGCTCGTAACAACTTGAGTGACGAGCGTGCGGTCTGATACAGTTGTGCCTTCAACGAGGGGGGATATCCCAATCTAAAGTTCCGATTATGTGTTTGTGTTGATTATTGTTTTTTGATTGTTCTGTAACTCAATTCCAGGGCAGCAAATTTTATGTTTGTTTATTTGTTTATTTGCATGTTTGCTCGTTTGACGACTCATGACAAGGTTCTTGATCATAATTTAGCTATGCTTTCAGCAGGGGGGGATGTCACAACCCAAAGTTGTAGTTTTTCTTGTTTGTGTGTGCTTCGGCATTGCTAAATCATGTTCCCGCCAAATTGCAGCTCTTTTGCACGGTGGAGTGTTCTGTTGCAATTAAGAACCTGCGTGCAGGAGTTTTTCCCGCCAGTTATGTAGCTTTCTTTGCATAGTGCATGTCTTTTGCATTATAGTGATGCACGATGCAAAGGAGTTCCCACCACTTGTATTGAGATTTCTGCCACATTATTGGCCAGTCTTAATATAGGCACACATGGCGGCTAGCTATTGGCTTGCTAGCCGCACAAAAGGCTTCCGTAGTTTCCGCCCAAAAAAGGGTAGTTTCCGCCCAAGTCGGAGAGAGACAGAAAGCACGTGGAGTTCGGGAAAGGAGTGTGAGGATATCTAAGGGCTGCTGATCCTTTCGAACCCAGCTTTTTCCTTAAGAGGGCAACAGAGGTTTAATTTGTC
>NW_005843134.1:329791-334114 GCF_000455745.1 Alligator sinensis | reverse complement strand
CCCCCACACTAACACCCGTGTGGTGCATTCAAACACTTGTGGACAAATTTAAACCAGAGCACAAAGACACCATCTTCCAAATTCTCAACTTCTGTTTAGTGGTCAGGGACCTGATAGGCCATAACAGCACCATGTGATCTAGGGCGGATCTTGCAGCATGAAGGGTTGGGCTTTGAGGGTCTGCCTGTGTTGTCCTTCTGATGTCATGAACCATGTGGTGTTGGTGTCACACACCACGTGATTGGGGTCAGGGGCGGAGTTGCTGATGTCATGCACCACGTGACCGGGGTTAGGGGTGGAGTTGCTGATGTCATGCACCACGTGACCAGGGTCAGGGGGTGTGGTTGGTGACGTCACACATCACAAAAGGGAAAGGGGGCGGAGCGAAGGGGACGGGACTTCCGGTCCCACCCACCTGTCACATTTGCATTGAAGGGCAGAGAGCCATATACTACTCCTACCCCTAGATGACTACACACATTCCTTTATTGGGGGAACTGCTACAGCTAGGGCGGAATGGCTGGAGTTACTGCTTTGCAAATAAAAAAAAATGAAATAAAAAAAAAGAAGCATTTTGAAAAGTACTTTGCTCCTTTGGCAACTGTAATTTAACATTATTTATTTATATCTCTGCTTCAATAACTGCATTATAACAGATATGGCAAAAATAATGGTTTATGACTCCTGACTCCAGCAGTCTACTGTGACTTTTTTGCTGAGAAGCAGGAACCAGCTGCCAATTTGTGTGGATTAGTGAGGTTCTAGTGAATTCTCACATTAAATAAGTTTGTCAATTTCTAATTCTCAGGTTTACCAAGCTAATCCCTATGACAAGTGGCACCCAAAGGGTATTTAGTTAAAAAAATATATCTTATAGCTGCCTTAAAATGACTTATTTGATTAAGCTCCAGTTTAAATAATGACATATACTAAAATATTGTATTTTTTTTTATTTAAGGAATAAAGTACTTAAATTCAAACAATATGCATCACTATAGGCTGTTAGGCAATATCACTGATCATAATATTTTTCTTAGAGAACAATATTATATAGTAAATGCACCACTCAGCAGACATTTTGGACTAGATTCATTTCACACATAGGTCTACTGAAGCCAATGCATTTATACCAGGAAAGAACCTAACACATCTCTTGTGCCTTCTTTTTTTTTTCAAGGTAACAGAGTTCAGCTCCCTTCACAGCTTGAGAAGGTTTCCAACCTAATGAACTGACTTCCCAGGAGAGTGCACTAGCACCAAGTGTGCTGACTAGTGGCAAGAAGTGGGTTACATACCTAAAAATTAGGTGTTACAGTGGCTAACTTTCAGGCACCTAAATCCTCTTCTGGATCTAGCCCCAAATCTTTCAGTCAACCTAGGAAAAGTCTGTTACACTATGTCCACTTTATTATAACCCACTAAAATGTGACCAACTTCTCACTAAATTGAAAGTACTGACAAAATTATTGCAAAACTAGACTCAAAGGCTTGAGAGGGGAATGACTTCTGAACAGCTATTGGCAAACTGGATCTTCTCTGTTACTCATGGTGTTCCAACAGCAGGACAAAATTACACATTTAATTGCTGAAGTTCCTGACTCCCTGCAGGATATTGAGGTTTTCCTAAGTTAAAGACTGAACTACCTGCATGCATGGTTATGAGACTGTGGGTACATCTACATGATATGCTTTACCCATGATCAGAGCAAATTACTGGACAGTAAGCATCACCGTCTACACGTACAGATGCTAACTGCACAGTACCTTGCTCTAATCATGAGTAAATTTGCTACCCATGAATAAAAGTAGAAAATTTACTCAGGAGTAATTACTGTGCAGTACAGCATGTGTAGATGGCTGACCAGGAGCAAATGTGCTCCTGGTCACCTGGGAAAAGGGTTAGGAGATTGTTTCCTGCCTCTGGGAGCTGTCTGCTGACAGGGCAGGCTCCACCTCTAGAGCCCAGGGCAGTGAAAATGTCCCTCTACCTCTGCAGCAGGAAGCTCCCAGCCCCCAACTGCAGAGTGGGAGCTGAGAGATTCTTCTCTCTCAGCCCTGGCTCCCCAATGAGGGAGTAGGGGCTGGGACATAAGAATCTCCCAGCCCCTGCTCTGTGATTGCAAAGTGGGGGCTGGGAGCTCCCTGCCACCAGGCCAGGGGGACATTGTCTTTGCCTGGGATCCAGCAGTGGAGCCACCCTGGCAGCAGGCACTCCTGGAGGCAGGGAGAAATCTCTTTGTCCCTGCCAGGAGACATCTGTCTCCTGGCTCCATACTCCCTGCCAGCCCCTGGACTAGTGTCCGGGGGAGCCTAGAGCTCCCCCAGCTGCTGCAGGGGCCCAGTGCAGGCCCAGCATCAGTGGGAGCAGACTGCTGCCATAAGCAAATCTCCTCCCACTTCCACATACATGTAACCGCCTGCCCAGGGTGGGTTTCCTCTGTGCGAGCCGGGAGCGGTCTGAGGCCCTCGGGGGCGCATGGCGGGCTGTGGCCAGCAGCCCTGGCACGCGGGTCGGGGAATGCAGGCCAGCGGACTAGAATTAGGCACGGACGCATAGCGGTTGATTGAAGATTATTTTACTTACACCGTAGATGGTCGCGGTGCAGGCAGGAAAAACTTGCTTGCGTTGCGCGCTCGGCGACGGGGAGAGGCCAGAGGTTGATCAGACCCCTATAGCCTTCTTAAGGCACACGCTGGGTCCATTAGGCTCCGCAGCGCTTAGAGTTCTTCACGAGACGTGAAGTCCTCCTCCTCCACGAGATGGTTGTGGAGTCCTCCAACTTGGGCGGAAACCGCTCAAGCCTCTTATACGGCTAGCAAGCCAATTGCTAGCCGCCACATGGGAATAATTTAGAAACAGCCAATAGTGGGGAACAAATTTGCATGTGAATGGCAGGAACTCCTTTGCACCGGGGTTTTCTCTTTGCAACTGAGAAATGCACCCTGCAAACAAAGCTCCTCGTGGCGGGAAATAATTTAGCAGTGCCAAAGCGTGCGCACACAAAATCACACCCTTGGGTTGTGACATACTCTAGAGTAAATTACACCCCAGAGCATTTGCACGTGTAGGCATGCCCTATAACTGTTAGATTTCCAATTTCCAAAATCCTTTGTTAAAAAGTAGCTCTTCTCACACTGCTTTCTTTTTGTGTGTTTATTTTAAAGTAAAATATTTATAAAAGACAATTGTTTTAATCTATAACTTTGTGTAAATGATTGCATCTTACCTTTAAGATTGAATCACAAAAAAAGCAGAGAGGAAGAGGACCCTCCCGCCTTTTGTATTAACAGCATTTCAGGGACTTGAACAGAATGTACTAGAATTGTACTTAGGCACTTAAATCTTCTTAGATATCCAATAGGTGGAATAGACACTGGCCATTAGTATCTAAACAGATGTTCAGTAATGTCACTTTCTTCATTAAGAGTCACCAAGTGGTGTTAAAATCAACTCACTATACTACAGCATTCTTGTTGACTTTGAACACCACTGCTTACTACATATGTGGGTTGAATAAGTAGGGCAAATTCTCAATTCCCTTTGCTAACTGCACCATTGCAACCCAACCAAAGCCAAAAGCATTGCACCAGTATAAGTGAGACAAGAATTTGATTTGTAGTTTCTTTGATTTGTATATTGAGGGACTTGTGTTTTCTGTAATTCAGAAGCTGAGTAATTTGCCAAAGAAAATCACCCTTGCCACTCAAAAGCTAGGTTTTTATAAATAAATAAATAAAACAAGACAAAGCAAAGACACCTTAGGATTGCAAAGATAACATTGCAAGGATAGAATGATGTAACATTGACAGTCTGAATCTTCAAACAATCTGAAACTATAGCATGTAAATTATGTGCTTCTGTCCCCTTCTCAAACAGAATGCTTTCAATTTAAAAGTCAACACCGTTGCCTGAAGGAAACAATATATTGAATATAATAATTGGTACCAACACAAGTAATTCTGCTTTCCTCATCTTCATTGCTTCCATACAGTAATCAGAAAAAGTGGTTCTTTCACAGAAAACCACAGGCATGTCTGTTAAGAGTGTCATGACCCAAAAGGCATGATTGTGTGTGTGCGCTTCAGCATCAGAATTATCCACGTTAAGTTGCAGAGCATTGCACGGGAGTTTCCTGTAGCAAGAGGAAACTCCGGTGCAGGGACCAGTTTCCCGCCTTTTCCGCAGCTTCTTTTGCAGAGTGCATTGCTCGAGTTGCAAGAGGAATGCACGGTGCAAAAGAGTTCCCGCCACCGGTATGCAAATTCGTTCCCCGTGATTGGCTAGTGCTAAATTATTCACAAGGGGCGGGTAGGGCATTGGCC
>NW_005843134.1:315920-329762 GCF_000455745.1 Alligator sinensis | reverse complement strand
GCCCAAGCCGAAGAGGACTCCACATCCATCTCGTGGGGACTCTGGGTACACGGCAGGGT
This sequence comes from Alligator sinensis, assembly GCF_000455745.1. NCBI lineage: Eukaryota > Metazoa > Chordata > Crocodylia > Alligatoridae > Alligator > Alligator sinensis. The sequence goes on along the minus strand of NW_005843134.1, from coordinate 329,703 downwards.
AATAGAAACCCTGTGTGAGATCCAGAGGAGCGTGGAGGCCTGATCCACCGCCCACCTCTTCCCGTCTTCGAGTGTGACTAATATAAGACGTATTTACGATTTCTACATTGGTGGCCTGTTCACCCAGAGCATCCGGAGCTCTGCACCGTGGAGCCTAGCAACCTCCGCGAGACTGTCTGTGTTGTGTCTGTCTGTAACTGCAACTTAATCAAGCTTTCCAGCCTACACCATTGCCATCTCGGTGTAAGTAAACAATCTTTTAAACTACCGATATGCGTCTGTGCCTAATTCCAGAGCGCAGGCCTTCCCTCTCCACCCCCGCGTGCCCAGGCTGCTGGCCACAGCCCGCATGCAGCGCGAAAAAGGGCTCGGGGCGCTCCCGGCCCGCACAAAGAGAAGACCTGCTGATTCAAATCAAAGCCCTTACTGACCTCAGAATTAAACATAGCATGAAGTGTGATTTCTCTCCTGTCACAGTAATTGAATACCTGCTGGTAAATAAAACAGTTTGGCTGTAAAACTCTAGTTGTCATGCAGGTTACTCCCATAAAGTAATTACTGATTTCTAAGCTTCACATAAAACACAGGAAGCATTATCAAATGTGGCTAGCTTACTTAAAAATTAGTATCCACTATTGTTGCAATCATTTTTTGCATAGGATAGGTCCACTCAAATGCAAATTCCATGAAGCAGTGCAATCATTTAGGCCTAGGCTCTGACTTCAGATAGAACCCTGAGCAAGACTTGTGTATAAACTGTAACCCCATAGGAGTAGCACTAGGATGATTGTGGCTCAGACGCACACACCTCTGAGTCACAGTTCCTCCCCTGCTTCCTCCTTGCAGGGAGAAGGGGATTTTAATTTGTTGCTGGTCTGTACCTGCAGCAAATCACAGAGCACCCTTTGCACTGGCTAAGAAGGGCTAATAATCCTGCATGAGCATGTAGCCCAGTCGTACGTTTAGCCTCATTCCACAAAACATCTTTTGCACGCTATCCCTGGAAGCCTTGAAGTATTAACAGGCATCTAGGGAAAACTTTGATTTTTCCAATATGTAAAAGAAGCCTTATTTCATTTATTAACCTTGTTTACTACAGAATGTCACTCTGAGAAGCTGTGGGGGCTGTTCCTTGGCTGCTCCCTCATCCTTGATTTGTGGCTTAAAATGAATTATTTGTGGAAAACGACTTCCTTTTACTCAGGGCCTTGTTATATTGCAATTTTGGGTGGCTTGCTGAGCTCTTAACCCCTGGACTGTCCACACATTAACACCTTAAAATGGCTTTAAACACTCATTATGTGGCTCAAAGTTACACCACTCCTAGGCAGGATTATCTCTGATCCACACTATTCAGCTCATGTTCCATTAAGATGTGGCCCCTCTGCACATGTGTGCTGCCTAAGCTGAAGACCTCCAGTGTCCCAGGATCTCTCACACCCCTGCCTGTAGAGCAGGGATAGAAGCTTGCCCTGGCTCACTAGCCATGTAGTGGCAACTCAGCTAAAGCTCTGAGTCCTGACCCTGCTCACCAGCCCTCTGGTGGCAAGTCATAGCTGTGCAGATGGGGGACAGTCAAAGAAGGTTTTAAACTAAGGGTGTGACTGCTCCGAACTCCAAACTAGCACTAACACTGATCAACATTTGTGTGGCTCATGGGGTAAGGTGGAAGAAGGCTGGCAGAAACAGAAGGAGGGAGAAGAGTCCCTGTTTATCAGACACTTCTCTCTGCAAGTAAAGTTAGATTTGTTGTTGAATTTCTCTTCCTTAATTGTACAAGCAGCCATCACATAGTTCTTAATATTGTAGTATAGGAACTTTGGTATAGAATGATGTTTTAGCTGTGATGATCCAGGAATTATGTGAGAGGCAAGTATTTTTCTGGGGTGATATTTTTAAATATTTTCTATGAGAACTGCTGTGTCTGTGTGGGTTTTTATAAAAGGAGTGAATTAAATTTAGCTGTGCAACTCCACATTCTCTATAAGGGTGTAGTGGCATCTCTGCCTCCTCTTATATGAGGGAATTACTTGTAACTGCACTAGTTAAGGAAAATATGGGATGATTCTGGTCTAAGAGTAGGGAAGCCTGGTGACCTACTTTGCATTTCATATCATGATGGTACTAGACTAGTGACAGAAAATTTGCTCAAGTTCAATGTCAGAAGTTTTGTACAGGAAATTGTTGCATTCCCACCATCTTGCAATGGGGTCTGAACTCCTCTGGAGAGAAAAAAAACCCCCAGAGTTGCTGGATTTTCAAGTGGCATTCAAAGCCCATACTATTATAATAATCACTAGAAAGGTTGCTATAAGGAATGCTATAGAAAAAGAGTAAGAGTATTACAAAAATCTATCCTTGCTTCCCATTTCTTTCTTTGGGGATCGTCTTTGGCTTGCAGTTACCCTACTCTCAGAGAAATGTGGGAACAACACAAATTGTTGGCATGCCAATGACAAAACACCAGTGTCTACCAGTGCAGCTCCACACTATCATAGATGTAAGACATTTCTGCTGCTGTCAGAGGAAAATAACACCTCTTATTCTCACTGCATCTAACGAGACTTCATGCACAGGGTATTCATGATTAGCTGGCTGCCTCTGGCACAGATGGAAGGTTTCTCCTATGAACATTCAAACCTTACTTTCTCCAGATTATGTAGCAGCTTAAACAAAATTGCCTTTGAATGCTGAATACAGAGTAGAGTGGAACTGCACTGCACATCACAGCAGAGTTCCTACAGAAGTATTGAGTTGAGCCATTTGTTGTTTAACTTTTAACTGATGTAACAGTAACATTGCAACTGGTAGCAAACCAAAGCATGCACTTCTAACACAATACACTAACAGCTTTTGTGCTTTGCTTTCTGAACAAGATTTAGCTTTGGGGTATTAGAAGTATTTAGTATATAGACCTTTGGCATTTGTGATTTGTACACGACCATAAAGCACTAACAGAATCCTCTTTAAAAATAGGAAACTCAATTGTTAAAAACATATATTACAAGAAAACTTTTTATGAGGCATAGTCTGTTTCTGCCTCCCTTTCTTCAATGCACTACTGCTACCACAATTAATCCCTCTTGACTGACAGCAGCCACTCATCTAGTTGAACTCTTCAAGAAGCTACACCTTTTCTATCCAGATTTATTATGTTGGACATGCATTTGTCACTAAGGTAGGACTGGCATTAAAAATGCACTCCTGTTCTGTCTGCCAGCTGGTTATTTTTCCTTTGGATTTTTTACAATGGATTTGACAGTCATTCATCCACAGTTTGGTTGTTTTATCAATTTTCTGCTGATGTTGATATAGTGATTGTGGGGGTTTTTCCAGCTATGAAAAATCATTAAAATGGTTCTAGCCCTATGGGTTGCATAGCAGGGAATCCACTAGCTTCTTGAAATAACTAAACAAAATCGGTGAGAGTCTGTATAGCTGTGCTTTCTTAATAAATGCCAAGCATTTGGAATAAAAACCTTATCCTACCTAGCCAATGTTGTTAGCTATGGCAGGATTTAAGGCTCTAAGTCAGAGAGGTCAATCCTGTATTAGTAACATTAATCATTTCCATGAGAACCATTGATGATACCATATGTAAAAAATGTTGTCAGTTTCATTGTGCAGAGAAGCACAAAAAGCAGAAAAGTTGTAAAAGTAAAACTCAGTTTACACATCCCCCCTCTAGCTGGTCTAAATAACAGTACCCAATTAAGAACTTTGCTTAATTATCAACTGAATAAGGATTTCAGGAATGGACTCAATAACTGATCAACTGATATTGGGGTTGTGCTGATAAGTGAGGGGGCAAAGGGGTAGGTTGGTTTGGCCACTGAATTTAGGCTGTAAAGCTTTTTCCCATTGAAACTGTTTGGCAAGAGTCAGCATAATTTCAGGTTGAGTAAAAATGCATATTTCAACAAATAAACTGCTTGCCTAAAATTTTTGCTTAGCTATCACTGATACCATATATTCCAGGATGACAGGTTACTGGGGTCAGTTTAAAAATGCAGGACTCATTCTGCAAGTCACTTTAAGCACATTTGTTATAAGTCTGATAAAAAGAGAGTAATTTATGCCATCTCATGTTGGCAGCCGGACATATTAGTTCCAATGCAAATCATAACAGCAGTTGCAACCTCCCTCTGGCATAGGGAGATAAAGACAAAGGAAGGTGCTGGAAACAGCCAGACTCAAGGAAGCTTAATCTCACATTTATGTTTAATACAAGTTAATGAAAACAGTGTAGGAAAGGGGTATATTTGGATCATATCTACTATGCTTTATGTTTGAAATAGGGTGGCAATACCACCTACTTGCACTATATTAGCTTGCATTGATAGATATTTTTCAGTGGACAAATTAAAATAGCTTTTGGTACCCTATTTACTCACATACACACACCTCTTTCCCCAAAAAGCAGCCTTCCAAAACTGGGGTGCATGTATAAGCAGGGAAGCTTATCTAGAATAGAAACATGGAGGTTCTGTAAGATGGCTGCTGCTTTATTTCCTCCTCTCCCTCCAGCAGCTTCATGATCGTGGGTAGGGAGTGCAATGGTGTTGGTGTGGTCACACCCCGTTTTGATTCCTGATTCACCCGAAGTTCAACACCAACTGCCCAGCAGCAGCAGTGGCATTTCTATTCAGGCAGCATTAATGCATCTGATTAACTTCATAGCTCATTATAATCTACCTGATTCCTGCTAATTGCTCTTCACTTTGCAGGTATTAATGACCCCCTCTCCTTTTTAATGGTATTACTGTTTCACTGATCATGCTATTCTTTCTTTTGCAATTTTGCTGCCTGTTAGCTACTCCTGGTCTCTCTTTTCCTAATTCACAGCCCAGTATACTGTTTCTAGTCCTTCAAAATCCCAGAAGTGTCAATGGTGCCCAATCTTCAGCAGCAGCTACAGTTTCAACTTTTGGCTGAGAAGCCAAGAGCTACTGATAAAACAGATTAGAAAGAGATGATGAGCCAGCTCAAGTTTAGGCTTTGTCCATGTACTATGTGACCATAACTCTGGGGGAAAAATATCTTCACTGTAATTGCAAAAGGCAATGAAGATGCAGTGGGAGACACACCTAAAGCCCTCCAGATAAGGGTGACAAGAGTGAAACAGCTGCCCTAGGTCTCATTTGCATCTGAGATGGAACCAGATGACAATTCATTTACATGGGAGATTGAGAACAGAAAGCCTGAAGCAAAGACTGCAGTGAATTCTGGGATCAGAAAAGCAGGGGAGCGCTGCATGATGGGGAATCTGTGCTCCAAATGCTAATCAACCCACATTTACACACACCCAGCTCAGCATTTATCAGGCCAATTCTAATCTGGATTTACAAAGGACTTCCCCAAACACACACACCTCATCTAACCAGAACTAAGCAGAAGTAAAGTTTAATAGGCATCTCAGGCCGTACATTCCCCGGTCCCACTATGGGAGGCCTATTTAAATTTGATTGACTAAAACTCAGTTGCTGGGTCAGGGAATGCTGAGGCAAGAGACTGAGTCAGAGGGGTATGGGCAACATTTGAACAATGGTAAAGGGTTTATCACAGTGTCCAGCCCATTGGCCCCCTGACCACAAATGCTGTCATACTTTTCCCGGGATGACTAGTGGAAGTCCTCCCCACAAAGTTTATTAAAAGTCATGCCAAGCTGAGGCTTGTTCACAACAGGTAAAAATACAAAAACCTGATGCTGCAAGCTATCTATTATTTCTGAAAAAACAATGAGGTATCCCACCTAGTATATCTGCTATGCATAAGAATTTCAAGCTGGCTCCTAAGTGTCTGGTTACTCCTTAAAAGCTTATGTTTTTCCTGGTTGTTAATCAGTTTCTTGTGATGTTCCAAACCAGATAACCCTTGTCAATAGAAAAGACAATGATTTACACTATTAAAAGAATGCTTTGAAGAAGCTGAACCGAGGGTATAAAAATCTGTAAAAAAGCAGCAAAGTTGTGCTTCAAGAGGAGAAGTCTCTCTGACACCATCCACTGTTGTTCCTGAGAAGCTGGAAGAAACAGATCATCTCCCTTCAAGGATTGTGCTAAGAACTTTACCTGTCAGCATTGGAACCCGAGTGCCTTGGACCCATGAGCCCCCAGCTCTTGCTATCTCTCTCTCTCTCTCTCTTTTCCTTTTTTCTCTCTAGGCACAGATTTCTGAACCTGAATTATATTAGTTAAGCTTGAGCTAAGTTTCCCCAAATACTTAGTGAAACCAGGGTAGTATTGTAACTGTTTGTGTTTGTTTTCCTTTGCATGGCTATTACTACTAGTACCATTATATATTTCATATACTTAGCAATAAATAACTTTTATAGTCAAACTGGTAGTAACTGGGTATATTTTTCCTTCTCTACTTCTCCTTCCCCACTTGCTCTGCAGCAACACTTCTTTTACCTAAGCTAAAGACCCCTGTGAAGCCCAGAAATACTGTGGGGTCTGCTCATCAAGAGGCTAAAGATTGGGACGTGCTGAGTTTGAAACACATAAGGGGATCAGCTTGTGCAAGCTGATTGACCCAGTTTGGCTCAGACGTGCCCTAATGAACTAAATGCTGGTCCATGAGGGTGGACACCCAGCCAGATTCAACTGGACACCCAGCCAGATTCAGAGGTATTCTGTTTACCTGTGTACTTCTGCCTGACTGCATTTTATTGTTGCTTTGATGAACTGATTCTTGGCATATGAGGGTGTCAGCCTGTCCATGCTGATCAACCCGGCCGGGTCAGGAGTGTCACGTTAATCTGTGTGTGTATGACTGATTTGATGACTGGAGGAACCCAGCCCCATTAAAACCGAGTCCTGCAAGATAGCTCCATTGGGGGTGAGGACTTGCAGAAGGGAGATATACAGCTCCGTATAGAAACACAAGCACACCAGCAGCACATTGATAAAATTACAAAGACCCTAGAAATGTATCCCTAATAAATGAGCACACCCCAAAGTGATGGGCAAATCTGGTAACAATTCTGTCTTCCCAAAAGTATGGGAAGCTATGGGACACTTATTTGGGGGGCACTGGCATGTGAATAAATATGGGATATTCTTTAGGATGTCGATAATTGCTCAATAAAAGCACCCACTTTTGGCTCATTACGGATCGACAGGGAGGTAAAAACTGTGATTTTAAATATGGCACCATTTTTGCCTCCCACTTCTGATTGGCCAAGGGGCCCCAGCAGCCCTGTTGCTTGCTGTTGACTGGTGAGGAGGCAAAAACAGTGCCAGGTTTAAAACCACAATTTTTGCTTTCCTACCAATCAGGAGCAAATTGCAAGCAGGGCCCCCCCACCAATTAGTGGTGGGAGAGGGGCACGTGAGGGACCCTACAAGATTAAAGAAGCTGCAGCACATGTCACTTCTACTGTGAATTTGGTAGGGCCCTAGTCATAAGCCTTTTGGCTGTGGACTAATATAATTCATAGTAGATGCATCTACATTAAATTTTTACTGTGGGGTAGACTAATTAACTGTGCAGCAAATGTCTTAGCATCTACACATGCAGCCCTATTAGGTCACGGTAAACTAATAAACTCTGCTGCAGGTTAATACTTGTAAATACAAATACTATCCTGTGGCGGAGCTTTTTGGGGGCACAGCAGTGCATATGTAGACACTGACCCAGCTGGTTAGGGCACAGGGATACTTCAGTGAGGGGCTGCCTGCCAGCAGCTGGAGTACCCTTGGGCCCCAGAAAGCCCCTTGCAGCACACTGAGCTATGGTTGGAGTAGCCCCAGGATGGCAGGCTGACCCCCGCAGGATAAATGTTAGAGTTTGTGTTGCATTCATATGCATGTGCATGTACCATGCACAAATAGGTATAAAAGTGTTGCTTAAAAGGATGTTTATTAAATATCCATGCCAAAATTTGCAGCAGTTAGGGTTGGGGCCATATTCAGATCCACTATAGTCTCCTGGGGCAAAAACCTAGCTCAAGATGGTTTTGGCATAGAAATAAATAACACTACCATAATCAAAACTGTTTAATCTCTTTGCTCTCTTCTGCAATTCTTTGTATGAAGGTATGGTTCCTTAACCCAAGTGCCAGGTATTAGAGTCTGCCTATTATTTGCACTTGGGCATAAACCATCTTTGAGAAGGTATTTAGTTATTTTATTTGAATGCCATTTTATTATATTTAATCAGAATCTGCTCTGTTTAACTGAAAATAACCTGAAAGCTATGTTTATAAGAAAATATCCTACAAAATGTAAGTGCTGTGCTCTTACCTCACACCAGCATGCTTCAAGAAGTACAAACAACAATAAAAAAATAGTATATTTAATACACATGTGGCTACTATAAAAAGGGTTTCCACTCAAGACCAAGGAACTGATTAGCACAGTCCACCTTGAGCACAGAGCTTCCGTTAGCTAATTGCAAAGCTTTTTCTGCTATGGAAGATATAATTGCTTGGGGTGATTGTTTCACAAGCTATTAGATATGCGCACCTGTGAAAAACTTCCCCATTTGCAACAACTATATATTATTTTAAAACAGTTGTGCTGACAGAATGCTATGATCTATGATTAGGATAGCTAACTTCAGGAAATACCAACATTAAACTGCCTACATAAACTAATGTCTGCTTCCACATATAATTATGAGGCTACTGCTTTGGTTATACAATCGCATACTATTTCGTAAACATATTTTTTTCCTTTTACCTTTTTTTACCCTTTTGATCTCAGGATCACTTTAGGATAGCTTTGTGTCCCAGCACAAATTAGAGTGATTGTCTTACACTGAATACCCAAAGGACCATTTTAGTAGCTGGGTATTGCTGGGACACAAAAAGACACTGCCACACCTCCTTTTTCCCAGTCACACTTCCTGCCTAGAGGCTATGCCAGCTCTAAAATGTCTGAAGCTCCCTTAATGCAAGAAGAATCCTCAATTCCATTAATCCAGGCCTAAGCAGTATAAAACTTCATGACAAATACCTCAAGTTGCCTCAACAACAGAAGCCACATTGTCACTTTTTAAACCTGCACCCATTCACAAAACACTGCCTTCCGCATTATGTAGGAAGGGAAGTATACACTGTTCTCCCTTGGCACATGTTATAACCCAAGATCCTGGTAGCCTTTGAGAGTGAGTAAACATGTTCCTTAGACCTGCATAATTTCACTCTCCAAATTTTTGTTTCCCTCCACTGCCCTCTCACTAGAATATCCAGTGATTACAGAGCTACTAAAGTAACTCCATATGTAGTTACCTCACACCTAGCAAAAAATATACCTTCTGAACTTGATTTAGTAATGCTGCGTTGAACAAAGCTCCTCTTTTTGAATAGTTATATAAGGTTATAATGCACAACTTCATCTACAGCCTCTGAGATATTTAGAGGACCATAACATCTGTAATACAAAGTAACATGTAACACTACCAAAATAGCTATATATTCTCCATTTTTTTTTACAACTTAGCCTAAAAGACCCTAAATGAAAAAAAGCAACTAAAAGTAGAATTCTGTATAAAGTAATTCACACAGGATGGAAATCTATCCTGCCTTGGGGGCTATATCTAGGATTCAACATCAGTTCAAAGCCAGCTTATCCAAAGAGTGAAAGAAACTGTGCCTGCTGGTGCAGCTTTCTCCTTTCACTCCAATTCATCAGTACTGTCTGGTACACATAAGGTTGTTTTCTATCCATTCTGCACACAAGGGAGAGAAGTGGTTGCGTTTCCTTGGGCCATACTGTGAGTAACCCATGAAAGTAAGTGAAGTCATTCCCTTCATTTCCATACTCCCCCTGGATGGGAAGACATGCCAGCTCATTGTAGGGCAGACCCTACAATGAGAGGCTACGGGACCTGAACCTGTTCAGCCTTCCCAAGAGAAGGCTGAGGGGGGACCTGGTTACTGTCTATAAACTCACTGGGGGGACCAGAAGGGTTTGGGGGAGACCTTGTTTCCCCTAGCACTCCCCGGGATAACAAGGTATAACGGCCACAAGTTGTTGGAGAGTAGGTTTAGGTTAGACATCTGTAAGAACTACTTCACAGTTAGGGTGACTAGGATCTGGAACCAACTTCCAAGGGAAGTGATGCTGGCTCCTACCCTGGGGGTCTTTAAGAAGTGGCTTGATGCCTACCTGACTGGGGTCATTTGAGCCCAGTTTTCCTCCTGCCCAGGCAGGGGGTCAGACTTGAAGATCTACAAGGTTCCTTCTGACTCTACTTCTATGATTCTATGAGTGCCCAGCACATAAAAACCTATATAGAACAACTTCCCATTTATGTGTTTTAGCATTGTAGATATTCTAGACATTAACCCCTTAAGCAGTCAGTCTCTCTGCATAGTTTTCTTTTTAGTTAATGATGCAATAAAGCAATAGAGGGTGTCATTTGTTTGAACCCAGCCAAGGTTGATAGTTTCTTACAAGTAGCAACTGTATGCTGTCTAATGGCCAACATAAATGAGTTAGTGATCTCAGGTCAGGCTTCAACAATTGCCAGATCAGAAAAAAAACTCCACCCTAATCACCAATCTTGTTAGCACATTTGCCATCTTGAGGGAGAAGTTAAACAAAATGAATGGGCCTGCAGAAAAAACTTTCCTTTTAAACATTTCTCTAAGGAGTAAATTGAAGTTAGCAGTGCTGTTATGTAAGCTTTTTCTTGCTATGTATCAGTAGAAGACAACTGCACTTCAGGGCCCACAACTCAGTACCTATTGCAAGCTGTAAAGTACAGAAAATTGAAACAAATTTATATTCTTATAATGGCTCTTCTGGACGTTATCTCCACCTTCTGGATCAAGAGTGAGCTATGTTCCTGTCTGAGAGCTTATGATTTTGCGAGTCCACAATTCAACTGCTGTTAGAAGGTATGGATCAAAGCTAGTTTAATTCATTAGAATATACTCTCGTGTGAGTCTGTATAAAGATGGAAACTGTACACACCAGAAAAGGTTTCTTTCAATAAAAAAGACTAAAATTAAATGAAAACAGTGTTTAAATGGTCTAAACTTGCTTTTGGAACTTACCTTTCAATATGTTCATTAAGTTACATGCCTCAAATGCATGCAATTACTGTTGATGTAGCTATAATTTACAGAATTTGTAAATAAGGTCCACCTCTTCAATTAGTTATTTAACTGAATGCATATTTACATAGGCAGTGTGTATAACTTAATGAAAACCAGGTTTTGCTTGTATGTACACATGCATGCATGTTCATTTTCTTAAGAGAGGGTCTTGTTGCATGGTAATTTTGGGCTCCTGGAGCTCCTAACATTTGTTTTTAATAACTTGTTATGTAGCTCAAAATTATGCCACTCTAGGACAGGATTACCTCTGATCTGTGCTACCCAGCTGGGCCAGATAACTAGCAGCACCACAGCAGCTGGGGCTGGTCAGGCAGGTTAACCCTTCCCTGCCTGCTCCCCTGGACAGTCTTGTACAGTCTTGTCTGTACAAGACTGGCAGTCACAAGTAAGTAATGCCCCAGAGGGAGTGTGGGGCAGGAGGCAGGGGGAACAATGCCCCTCAAGAGACAGGGTGAAGCCCAGAAGGGGGGAGGGGGGTGCAATTCTTACCTTTCAGTACTCCAGGTCCCTGCTGGCCTAAAGTGTGACTGCTCCAAGCTCAAGCTAGCATTAACACTGATCAACATAATCTAGGACAGAAGTTCCATAAACTCGTTTGACTTAAATCAGTTAAGTCTGATACTACATCCAACCAGGTTTATCTTAAACTGGTTTTGGTCTTTTTGAAAACAGTTCATGTGCACTGACCTTCTGTTTTGTTACAGGTTTAAACCAGTTTCTGATCACTTAAACTGGTTTATGTGTAACTTCTGTGCCTAGCCCATTTGTGCAGCTCACAGCATAAAGTATAACAAGGCCCAGAACATACATGATAGCTGATCTCTGTTCTGACTTTTATCTTCTGGAATGATAAAACAGAAGGATAACTAATTAGCTGCATAATAAGGAGCTGGCTGTCTTTTCTTTCAAGTGAAGATAAATGTCAGAATGGAAATGAGATGTCACATTTCATCACACATACATTGCCCATGTGATAGTTCTCTGTTTTTCAGAATTCAGACTGCTTCAGATGCTTACTAAGATTTTCAAAAGAAGCTAAGTGACATATGACTTTGAATCCCATTTTCAAAAGTTACTCGTGCCCTTAAGAAGTCCTACTGATTTTTCAATGAGTTTCAGGCTCCCAAGTCACTTGTCCAGTTTTGAAAGTGGCTTTTAAGTGCAATTTAGTCATGGGTAGTTATAATGCATGAGAGATGTTATAAGAAATTCTACTGATTATAAAATACTTGTGGTTTTCTGTGCCAACCATAAAATGGCATGCTTGTGTGCAGAACTAGCAAAGAGTACAATCATAGACTACTAGAAAAATTGGCCTGGAAGGAACCTTGATAGAACATCTAGTCTAACCCTCTGCTTAAGACAGGATCATTCCAGACTAAACCATTTTATACAGAGCTACTCCAAACTGCACTTAAAAATTTCCAGAGCTGGTAGATTCCACAGCTTCCTTTGGTAATTTTATTCCACTATAACAGCTCTTATAGTTAGGAAGTTCAGTCTAAGTTTTCTGTATATTTGTTTGACATATGCTGTGTACAGTACATATACATTTCATGAGTCATTGTTCTCACCATATCTATAAAGCCAGTAATACTTAAAATAGTTGGGCCATGTTCTTCCTTGCTCTAATACTCTACTAGCTATATACAGTTGACTCCAAGTACTCTACATATGAGATAACAACAATGCAGAAACTTTCAGTGAAATCTTAAACTCAACAGAAGATGTGAAACGCTCAAAATAATCCTTCTGATTCGCAGTTGAGCAATCTGCACACAGCAAAGGTTATATATGGGAGAGGTTAATGCAATAGGTTTTTATTTTTAAACAAACTACTCTTAAAACCTTAACTGGATCTATTTCTGGTTTAGTTACATCGGTCACTCCTACTCAGGTCCTTGTTTTGGTATTTTCTAGACACATATCCAGACTGCATATTACACGAAAACTTTTAACCATACATTTTGTTAGGAGATAGCAACATAGACTTTCTTAGAAAGGGAAAAATGCTTTTCTTGTGTGGCAAACGATAGCTTACTAGTTAAATTACTTACTGGGTGCATCTACACGTGCAATTAATGTGCATGTATAGACTCCGGAGCTTAATGCTTCTGAGTATATTCATGTGCAGCACATGAAGCCCGGTGGGAGCAGCCTAAGTGTATATACATACAGAAGATCAGAGCTGAAGCTTTAACAAAAGTTTAAAATGCATCTGAACATTGGTTAGGAAAAATCACCACACATCAGCATGAATTACTATGGAACTATTTTCTTTTTTACTCAGCACAGGACAATACAAATTCATAGATTCATAGATGCTAGGGTTGGAAGGGACCTCAATAGATCATCGAGTCCGACCCCCTGCATAGGCAGGAAAGAATGCTGGGTTCAGATGACCCCAGCTAGATGCTTATCTAACCTCCTCTTGAAGACCCCCAGGGTAGGGGAGAGCACCACCTCCCTTGGGAGCCCATTCCAGACCTTGGCCACTCTAACTGTGAAGAAGTTCTTCCTAATGTCTAGTCTAAATCTGCTCTCTGCTAGCTTGTGGCCATTATTTCTTGTAACACCCGGGGGTGCCTTGGTGAATAAAACCTCACCAATTCCCTTCTGTGCCCCTGTGATGAACTTATAGGCAGCCACAAGGTCGCCTCTCAACCTTCTCTTGTGGAGGCTGAAAAGGTCCAGTTTCTCTAGTCTCTCCTC
>NW_005843134.1:294839-313971 GCF_000455745.1 Alligator sinensis | reverse complement strand
AACCTGCGTGAGCGGTGGGACTTTGCTGTCTGTGTCTCCCGGCAGATGTCTGGGTAGTTTAGGTCCCCCATGACTACCGCCTCCTTAGTTTTTATGGTCTCTGAGAGCTGCCTCAGGAGCCCCGAATCTAGTTCTTCCCCTTGGTGTGGGTGTCTGTAGCAGACCCCTACCACCAAATCCCTTTCTCCTTGTCCCCCATGTAACTTAACCCACAATCCTTCTACTTTCTTCTCCTTCGATTCTGTCTTGATGAGGGTCGAAGTATATTGCTCATTGACATAGAGCGCAACCCCTCCCCCTTTCTTCCCCACCCTGTCCTTTCTGTACAGCCTATACCCCTCAATATGTACCACCCAGCTGTGGGAAGAATCCCACCAAGTTTCAGATAGTACTACTAAGTCGTAGGTGTTATCTGCAAGCAGGAGTGCTAGTTCATCCTGCTTGTTCCCCTTGCTCCTAGCATTAATATATAGGCACTTGAGCCCTATGACTGGTGCCTTTTTTGCCCCCCAGCTCCGATTGCCAAAGGGCCCCTTATTGCTTACCTGCGCTGTATTGCTGGTTGCCCCATGGGTTGCAGGTTCCCGATGTTCTCCTTCTTCAGGCTGGGCTGTCCTTGTAGGTGCCACATGGTTTGGTGGTCCACGGCTTCCCACGCCCTCATCTTCCCCTCCCCCCGATGAGCCTTATAGAATTAATATAGATCTATAGCAGAACAATAACTTTGACTTGCTAAAGGTATTGAGCAGTCAGGGTCAGATTATGATATGCTGGGGTCCTAAACTAGGGATTCTCAACATTTCTATGCCATGGCCCAGCAAACTGCGGACCACTGCGTGGAGTCCCGCTGCTGGAATTTCCAGCCAGAACACCAGTAAAGATATGTCCACCACCCTGAGGGGGTGGGCCCAAAACTGAACCATGGCTGCTGTGGGCCCTGCAGGAGGAGTCATGGCCTCTCTGCCTGTCTCTGTGGCGCCACGGTCCAGCAGCCAACCCTTCACAGCCCGGGGGTTGGTTTAGAGGCCCCTCATAATGCGAGGCCCTAAACTGAAGCTTATTTAGCTTATGCTTAATCCAGCACTGTGAGCAATATATTTGTTTTGATTCAACAATTTCTCAATTAAATCCTATATAAATCACATTTCAGTTTTTTCTGGTTTGTCTTGTCTAGAAGCAGATTCAGTAAATTATTTTTAAATTCTGCATATCCTTGTAAGGATTTGTTTTGAGATTAACTTTCTTTTTGTACACATCTTTTGAAAATCTAAACAGAACTGAAAAAAATACAGTATTCTCTGGTAGGAATAATACAATATATGAACATGGGGATGGATTACTAGGGGGTGGGGGGGGGTGCACCCTGTTCTATCACTGAATTTGTCTACTGACCCAGGCAGAGGGGGAGCTCCAGAACCACAGCTACTTGAGTGCCAAGCTTGGCAGGGGATAGCAGCAGTGGCACACAGATTCCTCCTTCCAGTACCTGCACCCTGCCCAACCATCTGCCACAGGTATCCCCTGTTGGCTGGGAGAAGGTGCTGGAAGTAAGAACCTTTATGCCACTGCCCCTACTGCCCTCAGATGATACAGGCACGAGGAGAGCCCCACAGCCACTATGACCCCATGCTTCAGTGCACAGATTGCTCCATCTAGCTCTCAGCCATTAGAGGGCACCTTCAGGGAGGGATGGGCAAGGCGTGGAAGGAAGAAGCTGTGCACTAACATCACTACTGGTGTCTAAGCATGGCATCCCATACAACTGATCCCTACAGTCCCCAGCTAGAGTGATACAGGAGTGGCTCTGGCCCCATCACCCACAGGCTGGCCAGGAACAGTAGCAGCCAAGCAGGTCCCCCATGTCCTTTGTGCATATACTTCCTGTCTAGCTGCCCCATATCCCTTGCTGACTTGGGAGCCCATCCATGTCTTTCCCCACATCCCCATATTTGAAGGATGGTGGCACTCCATCCTTCCCTTTTAGGCAATCCTGGATTTACAGATGTGTGAGCATGGTTCTGAACTCTACTACATTCATTTTATAATGACAAGCTTCCAATGGAATTACCACCACAGCATTAGTGAAACAGCAAGGAAAATCAAGTCTTATGGTTTTTAAGAGTATGAAGGGAATGGAAAGCTGTCACAAAAAATCCCTCACTACATATAACAAGTTAAAATGAATAGCGCAACTAAGTTGTACCACAGATATCTTGAATAGGATTTATATAATAATATTGTTTGATAAAATATATTCACTTAAAACAAGAAAAAGATCATCTGCATATGTGCTACTTCTGAGATGCATCTGCATATGTGCTACTTCTAAGATGCAGAAAAAATAAAGGAAATGATTGGAAAGGATGTCAGAAATGTGTCTGTCATTGCTGATAAGGAATCCTGGGCCTTCATAATTTCAGTTGCACATTGAATCTCATTTCCTGATTTGATCAATTGGTCTTTTTTTCCTAAATTACATTTTAAGGCTTCCATACTGTCCTTGATCTACGCATACATAACTATCACTGATGCTGACAGGAATTTTCTCACAGATCAAAAGGCAGAATATTGCCATTTCTTTTAATGAGGTCTATTACCACCATACAGCCTCCCGACAAGAATTACAGTCTCATCTATTTCTCTGATACACGTTGTACATTTCGTGAGGTGTAAATTCACTTGTTAAGACGTATAACTTTATTCAGAACAACACCTCATTTAGAAGCTCGGTGATGAAGTCTAGGTTCTCACAAAAAACATTGGCATATTTTATGGTGCAAAGTCTAAACAAACATGTATAATAACCAATTACAATTAAGCAACTTTTTAAGGGCTGAAAATATTTCAATGCTTACCTGAAGAAACAATATCTACTTGCTTTTCAGCAAGTGGAATCACATTCTACAAAAATTCTAAGTATTAACCCTTGTGGAATAACACCATATGTTTTAATAGGGTTCCATAGATGTCAGGCTAAATGCCTATAAAATTTAGTAGAGAAGAATTTTTCCTTTCTATAGAATTTTTTTAATTCTTTTTCCATAAGGGAGAGAATAACTTGTGTTCACTCCCAGAATCCTTCTTTTTTTTTTCAATATGCATTTAAACATTCTTGAAGTTTTATGGTAAGGAATTCATTTTTAGAAATGGGCAGTTTGTTATCCTGAACACTGGGCACATCCACATATGTGCTTTAATGCACAGTAGGCTATTTTACTGCACATTAAAGTGTCATGTAAAAAAAAATGCTGTTATGTTAATGTGCAGTAAAATAGGCTACTGTGCATTGTGTCACCTAAGAACTGTCCACAGTCATTACTGCACATTAAGGCAGCCTAATGTGCATTTGTTTAATACATTGGAGGTACCAAATTTAATGCACGTTAAGAAAAGCATCATAATGCACTTGTAGATGTGGCATGTGGTCAAAGCAGGTCCAACTGTGGCTTTCCTTCCCCAGTGTAGCCTGACCGGGCTGAGACGGCACAAGTAAGGGGATGGGGTGGCTGAGCCAGCTGAGATGCATACCGCTTTAAATAGGATGGGCCCAAGCGGGTCGGCACTGGGGAGGGAAAGCCGTGGCTGGGCTGGCTTTATCAAATGCTGCTTGGGACAGAATGGGCTGGTCCCAAGCGGCACAGACGGAAGCAGCCATGGCTTCTCCTCCCTGGTGCCGACCCAGCTGAGTCCATCCCCTCCCAAGTGGCACATGGCTCAGCTTTCCCTCCCAGCCTGGCCCAAGCTGCATGCTCTAAAGCCACGGCTTCCCCTTACCTCTGCTGGTCCATCATGGCCTGTCCTGAGCAGCATGCAGCGAAGCCAGCCCAGCTGCTGCTTCCCTTCCCTGATGCTGGCCCAGCCTGGCCTGTGCAGCACAGTGGAAGCCCACCCAGCAGCCACTTTCCCTTATATGGGTGGCAGGATCCTGTCCAGTACCTCACAGAGAGGCAGAAGTTGGCCCAGGCACCACTCCCCCTCACTGGCACCACAGAATCTGGCCCATCCCCTCCTGCCCCACTCAAGCTACAGGCCTGGCCTGAGCTGCAGGCCTGGCCTGGCCAGTGCTAGGTTGGGGTCAGGGCTGGTTGCCTAGCAACCAGAACCCAAGTAAACAGCCTGAGGTGCCTGCACCTCTAGCCTGCTGGAGGCTTTCAGATAGGCAGCTGCCATTACCAGAGATTTGAAGGGGCTCCACGGGCTGGATAGAAGTGCCTGGCAGGCTGCATCCAGCCCGTAAGCCGTATTTCACTTGCCCCTGATCTATACTATAAATTGAAAAAAGACTCTCTCTCTCATATGAAAAACCCTTACTCTTGAAAGGCTTTGTTTTCTAGTCACCAGCATGCTGCACCATTGCCATGTCTACCACCTTTCTTGAGATGCCATACCTTGCTACCTTATGTCAAGATTATTTTGCAATCAATATGCTGCCAACTGATTTACTAGAAGACATTAATCCAATCAGACAAGCAGAAATAAAGCTTCCTACAGCTCACTGTAAAACGTTCTATCAGGCTTTAATGCCATGGGT
Source organism: Alligator sinensis (assembly GCF_000455745.1). Classification (NCBI taxonomy): domain Eukaryota; kingdom Metazoa; phylum Chordata; order Crocodylia; family Alligatoridae; genus Alligator; species Alligator sinensis. The sequence goes on along the minus strand of NW_005843134.1, from coordinate 309,440 downwards.
TTCTAAGTAGATTAAATGAAACAGATAACTACATCTAGGCTCTTAAATCCCCAAACTAAAGAATGAGTTTTCAAGGATTCATAATTTTATATTCTTCTGATGTCAACAGTATATTCTATTCATTTCACTGCTTTTGTCCAAAACAGCTGTTTAATTCTATCATAATTTTAAAAGTGTCTGAAGAATTTTTGGCTTGCTGTTTATATATTTTCTGGCCCAAGAGTATATAGGTAACATTAATGCCAAATCAACAAATTTTAGAGAATGCTTGCAGAAAAAAAAAAAGAACAGAATTTGAGACTGTCAGGCTAGGAACAGATGCTGCATTTATCCCGGGATTGGTGCATACACACATTACCTTTCTAATCAGGGTTTAGTGAGCATCTGAAAGCAGATCTACTTTTCTGCCATTAACTCAATGGTGCAATCCCAGGATATCTGTACAGATGGGCTTAGCAATAAACTGTACCGATAAACTGTGGGTGCATCTATACATTCATTAATGTACAGTGGTTATTGTACATTTAATTTAGTATTTGTATAATCAAGTACTAAATATATTTGCAATAACCAGAGTTACTGCGCAGTAGTGCCAGCGAATGCTTTTTTTAGTGACACTACTAGCATATTAGCACTATCCATGCTGTGCTGTGCTACCACGCAGTATTATTGGGCTACTGCACAGTTAGTGTCTCATGTAGATGCTCCCTGTTACTATCTCTTATCAAGGAAAGTTTTTAAGGTTTTATAACAGAATGATGGACATAAACATCTGTACGTATAAATGGTTACATGTAGCATTTATCCCAGGGTAGATGCAGTATCTGTTTATATCCTGAAGCATCATCACCTTTAAACAGCACGTATTTTTTCCAGTTAAAAATAAACTAGAAGCTTTATTAATATGCTAGGAGCATAAGGCTGCATTATTCAGTTTAAGATTGAAGTGAAAACAAATATAACTTCATTGGAATGAGTTAAAAACTCTGCAGGGCTATGGAATAGGAACTTTATTACCAGGTGCAGCTAACAGCAAGAATTGCAGAACAAAAGATAATTTGATTGGTGGAACATCAAGATCATTAAAAAGGAGAGGGTCATTAATGTGTATGGAATGGAGAGTTTAGAAGGGATTAGGTAGATTATAATGACCTATGAAATCAAGTGGCTCCCTTTGTACTTCTTGACTAGAAATGATGCTGCCACTTCCAGGCAGTTGGTTTTAAACTTTGGGGAGGACAAGGAATCAAACGGGTACAAGTGTACCAGGGCACTCCCCTCTCCCCCTCTGTCCAGATCTCCCCCTGCACTTCATAAACTGTTTGGACACCTTAGGTATTCCCCTAACTATAAAAGCAGGGGTGTGTCTACACAAGTCATTTACTGCACAGTTGACTAATTAGCTCTGCAGTAAATATCATGTATTTAGGTAGGAATAAACGAATTAACTCTGCAGCAGGATAGTACGTATAAATACAAATACTATTCTGCTGGCAGAGTTTTTCACTTCACAGCAGCACACATGTAGACACTGCCCAGGCTGGCTGGGACATGAGGGTGCTTCAGTGCATGGGCTGCCTGCCAGCTAGCCCCACACTGGAGTACTCTCATGCCCTAGCCAGTCCCTCTGCAGCACATTGAGCCTGGTTGGAGAAGCCCTGGGCTGGCAGCCTAACCCCATGGGCCCTCTGCCAGCTGGGGCAGTTCTGACCTGGCTCAATTTGCTGCGCTCCTAGGTACACATGTAAACACGGTGCCTGGGAAGCAAGTGTGATAAGCACTCCAGTGTGATAAGCACCAGAGTTTAAATTTCTCTGAATTAATTGTCCATGTAGATGTGCCACCAGTGACTGAGGGCTACTATACTCTAACTTCTTCTGCCCAGTAAATAAGTAGTCTAACTTCCTCCGTGGAGTAAGTTAGAGTGTGAATTTACAATACATAATTCAAGGCATATGGATCAATAAGCAGAATGAAGGTAAGATGATTGAAGCTAAATGATACATTTAATTTACAGTACTGGACCTGATCCCGAGGCATGCTGAACACCAATTTTATCTCTGAAAATTGTTTGTGCAATTTACTTATCCTCTTCAGTACCACCACAAATGCTTCATTTCCCTTTTTTTATTGGCTATAGGAATTTTGCCAGCAACTTCACCTGGATTAGGCTCAGGCATTGAATCTGCAAATTCCACCTAGGTTGACCTCATTCCAAAACATGCACCTGCTTTGAGTGTACATATGTTGTTGATAAATTAAATCCCACAACGACTATTTCCATAGTGTCCAATATATGGTAATATATTAATTTTGCCTGATTAAGCCAAGATTTTCAGATTATCATCAAGATTCATTGTTAGTATTTGCATTGCCTCAGCACCCAAAGATGCAGCCAACACCCTTCTTTTGTTAGGTGCTGTGGAAATATATGGGAACATCGTCGTGCTGCCCATCTCAAACAGTTTACAGTCTAAACTGAAATAAGGCAGCAAAAGTGAACATTAAGAGGGAATACAGAGTGGAAGACCAGAGTAATAGGAAAAGTATAGATACATCAGTTAGCTATTGCCCAAGAGGTTTTCATATTGTTTGCAAAACTTCTCTCTCAGAAAACAAACAAACAAAGGAATCATAAATTATTTCTGACTGTCTTGCTTCTTACCAAGTGGCTCTGCAATTCAAAGAAATATTTTTTTCACTGAAAATACAAATAGGCCACAAGGTTTAATAAACTGATAACCTGATAACTTTGATAAAACTGAATCTGAAAGGGAGTAAAAGAATTTTGATATATTATTTGCTTTTTAAGGACCTTTAACAAAGTATATTAATTAAGCAATGAAACTGCCATTGGGCTAATCCAAAAAAAAGGTTTAAATCCTCAATCCTTGCAAACAGAGAAAATCTCAAACCTTTTACAAACATTCCCTTAAGAAAAAGCCTGTATAAGGAGTCAGGCCTTGAAACATGCCCCAAAGGTCATAAAAATATGGGGTCTCTCAGCAAACCCACCTTTCCCCTAGTGTTCTACGTTGTCCAGAGTTGTAATACAGCAATGTGAAAGGGTGAAATGTTGACATTAGACCGTCATGCAATACATGTCACTAGTAATACCATTTATTTTAAACTAATCTCACAGCTTTAAGACCTTAAGAGGTGATAAAGAAGGATTAATTCCTGAGTATAATTTATGATTAATTTGTCAGTGAAGCTGGCAATAATATTTCCCAGTGCATTTGTTCCTATTACAAATTAAACCTATTTTGCACCATTCTATTTTTTTAAAGCATCAGCACTGTGCTGAGCTGTTAATACCATTGAGCATAAGTTTTTTAAAGCCTCATCTCACACCTCACCTTAAAATAGTCATGCAAGGTCACAGCTATTTCTGTCTATCCATATAAACAGATATATTTTTCTGTGGAAAGTGGCAGAGTGGCAACGAAATGACGGAAAGTATCTTAATTGAACAATAATCTTCCTTTGAACTGAATTTATTTTAAAATAGTCTTTCTTGTATACAGTGGAGTATAAAATTGCCAAAGTAAACTGTCTGCTACTGTTGATTCCAGCAGAACAGGGAATGTAGTTGTAAGCTCCTTTGGAAGCAAAGTGAGCTCTGAACTTTCCACCTGTTGTAGGACTCAGTACATCTAATTACTCTCTCAAGATGCAGGACCTAAATCTTCTACAGAAGTACATAGGTGTTTTGCCAGCAGATTCAGGAGGAACAGACACCAGCCAATATAGGACCTCAGTCACTCTTACACAGTTGCCATTTTATATAGAACTAGTCATTCCCCACAAAAGTAACATCTAGTGAGTATGGCAATAACATGAACTTTTTTTCCTGTCAAATGGAAATGATATATTAGCAGTATCTTTTAAATATCAGGATACAGGCTATTCCCCCTGGTATGGGAGAATATATTCATACTTCCTTCCACTGAAGCTTAGCATATAAGCATTAAAGATTGTTTTGGACCAGACAGAGAAAGTCTAAGTATAACTCTCTAGATTTGTGGTTAGCCCAGACACCTGGAAAGGGGGAGGGGGAAGGTAGAAATATTCCCCATCCTTACTCCTTTTTTTTTTATTCAATGGCTGTTTAATATGAAGTGCACATAACAGTTGGAGCAGAGACAGGAACCTTTCTATATCCCAGGTACAGTTCCCAACCACTAAACTAGAGGCATGCTCATTCTTGCTCTCAAAGCCTCTGGCCCACTCCATCTTTGTTTATTCCATGCAAAGTCCATCCAGTTTCAACAAGGGGGAAATGAAAGTGTAACCTACCCACAGAATGCACCCTGCTGACAAGAGGGAATGAGAGCATGCCCAGTTGCCCTTAAGAGGCTGGTGGGTAGCATGCGCTCCTGGTTTGTAGCAGATGGGGATTGGAATCCCTTTGGGTGGAGAAGGAAACTGATGCTGAGGGAAGAATCCTACCTTACTTTACCTGCCCAAATGGTACTTACCCAACCACTTAATTGTTGTTGTGGGCACTTACACACGACTTGCTATCTATTCCACATATGGTATGGATGTGCACGTGTCCACACAGCTGTTGAGCACATGCAGGAAGCTGTGTGTAGCCAGGCAGGTACGTGGTTCTGTACATACATACCTGAGCATAAATACTGATACTGTAGACCAAGGGGGAAAAGGATAGTGGGGGTGGAAGGCCCTCCTATGTTTTGGCCAGAAAGCTTAGTGATTAAGACACTCTGAGCTATTAGGATACCTAGGTTCTATACTGTCCATCTTAGCCACACAGGTTTGAACCTACATCTCCTCCATTTTGGAGCACAGTGCTCTTGCAGCCAGGCCACAAGTTAGGCATTAACCTGTTTCCTTCTCCAACCCTCCCTTTGGAGTTAGCTTCCCTTTTTGGCTCTGCAAGGAGCCATAAGAGGCAAGGGCAAAGGGGGTGGGTGGATGTCTCAGCAACATACTCTGGAAGGGTATGAGCCCCAGGTACTAGGCTGCACCCTTGCTCCCAATGAGGCAGAAAGTTCCCCACTGTTCTTCATCCATTTTATCCAATGAATGTAAAATGCAAGGTGCAATGGCTCAGCCTCAAGGGGGAGGTTGAAAAGGAGACTGGAAAATGGCTAATCTGTCTGCTGGTGGCTAGAGCACTGTGTTGAGAGGTCAGAATGATGTAGATTCTAACTATTCTGGGTGAGGGGGAGCCTCAGACCTCAGTATCCTGTGTTTTCAGTATGCTGCTCTCATCCCAGAACACATTCTACAATTCTATGATTCACGCCTCAGTGTCCTGAGTTCTGGGAAGAGAGCAGCCATACAGATGCTTGCACATCCATGTTGCACATGGAATAAACTGTGCATAATTGCTGCTGAGCAGGCGCTTTTTGATGCATAGTGTTAAATAGGATTCGGCCCCAGATCTCCCACATTCTGTGCGAATCCTCTAACCCCTGGGCCACTGTACAAGAGGACAGCACTAATTCTCTTTTCTGATGCCTTAAAAGAGAGTAGCAGCTGCCACTGCACTGGTCTGATAAATAAGTTGTGTGTGCGCCTGTTAGACAGTGCTCTTTAGGGGAGATGAGTAGAGGAATGTCTAGTCTATAGCTTAGACATGAGATAGGTACCACACTACTCATCCTTGTTAAGAGTCAGGTACTTCTTAAAAAACCCAGAAGCAGAATTTAAGATGCCCAATGAATTATCATAAATATATAAGAGACACCTTCAGAGTTCAGGAGATTGCTAGGTTACAAAAATTAGCAGAGGTTTTGTGTATTGTACTTTAGGACTTAGGCATGTAAACAGCACCTAAATCCCACTTTAGAGGTTAAGTCCTTAAGACTAGGGTAATCAAGGAAAAAGAAAACTTCAGTGCAAGCTCCTCAGAACTGGGACTATGCCATGCTTTCTGTACAGCATCAAGAACAATGGGCCCAATTCTCACTGGTACTTTTCAATAGTACTATATGATAAATAAATAATAAATAGGGCACTTTAAACCCTTTACAGTTATATCATCACTGCTATGTGTGACTTAAAAAAATATCTGGTTTGTTTTTACATTGTGATTTTTCTTTTTAAGTTGATGGCAATTAGGGCTGTGTGAAGCTTCGGGTGCTGATTTGATTCAGAGGAGATTCAGCCTGATTTGGTGGCCAAATCTCCAAATCTGAATCAAATCAGGGGACCATTTAAAAGGTCAGAAAGCTTCAGAGAGTTTTGGTGATTCGGGCAGTCTCCACCTGCTGCAGCAGGGAGCTGGACCTGGACTCCATGCTGGTAAGCAGGGAGCGGAGGAGCAGGGAAGGGGGCTGAAGGAAAGGGAAGGGGACCATAGGGGGACCCCTGCCAGGCCCCAACCCCTGCCTGCTCCCCCAGGCTCCCCCAAGCACCCCCTGACCCTCGCCCACTCCCCTAGCCCCCTATGGCTGCCCTGCCCGCCCCAGATCCCAGCCCTTTAAAAAAAAGCCCCAACTCACCTGGTGCTGCCAAGCAGGGGGGGCAATCCCCACTGCCCCCCACTGTCTCATGCCATGTAGGGGGGCTCTGCCATGATCCCCCCAATGCCTACCCATTCTCACAGCCCCTGCCCATAACTGCCCCACCCGCCCCAGCTCTGGCCTTTAAGAAAAAAAAACAACCCCAAAACATTCCCTACTCGCTGGCTCCTTCGGTGGCCTCAGGGCTTTGGGGGGCTCATGGAAGAGCTCCCAATGCAGCACAGGGCAGTGGGGGGGCAGTGGAGATCGCCTCCCCCACCAGGCAGGAGCCAGTGAATCAGGGGTTTTTTGTTTTGGTTTGGGGTTTTTTTTAAAGGACTGGGAGCTGGGGTGGGCAGGGCAGCCATGGGGGGGGCAACGGAGTGGACGGGGACTCAGGGGCTCATGGCAGAGCCTCCCACATGGCGTGGGGCAGTGGGGGGCAGCAGGGATCACGGCCCTACCAGGCAGCAACCAGTGAGTCGGGCCTTTTTTCTTCAAAGATCTGGGAGCTGGGGCAGGAGGGGCAGCTATTGCCGCGGCTGGGAGAGCAGGTGGGAGATGGGGCCTGTGTGATTCAGAGATTCGACTGATTCGGCCGCAGCTGAATGTCCGAACCAGATTCGGCCGAATCGATTTGGGACAGTGATTTGAATCACTGAATCGAATCACTGCCCCCTAAATTGGTCAAATCTGAATCCAAAGCAAATACTAGCCACTTCACACAGGCCTAATGGCTATATATATCATCCCGTTGTTCTTAGCAAGTGGTCCTCAGTCTTCCATTCTCTGGTAGAATTAACACAAGCTGCATGGTCAAACTTAGTGGGCATCAAACATTTAAGAGCATTTCATTTGCATCACGCTTCCATGCTGTCATATTTAGCTTGCTAATCCAGCGGGAGATATACAAAATCAAAAGAATCCAGTGTTGCAAATCACTATATTCACTTCTTCATGGAGCAATTAATAGAAGTGCTAAGAGAAAAGGAGAGTAATATTTGGCTAACTGTTTTAATTGCTGTCAACAGCAGGTAGCAAAACAATCAAATACATTAGTAGGAATCCTAAAATACAGTCCCAAATTTTTAGTGTAACTCTAGAATGACCATGTATTGCCCTCTAAGCCACTGCAATTATTCTGTAGACAAAATATTTCCCCAAAGTTTTAAAGACAAAAAACAAATAAGGTGTAAGCACTAAGACAACGTCTGAATTCAGGACACAGTCTGGTCCAACCACCTAAATGATGCTCCATTTGCAGACTAGGATGAAAAAACAATCTCACTCTTATGTTGGCATGCAAGGTTCCAATGCAGAAATGTTGTGTACTTATGTCTGTATTTGTGGGGGTTAGCCACCTAGAGGAAGGCTATGGAAGGAGATTCCAAATTTCCTGTAAATGACAAAATAATGCTACACACGCACATGTTCTCCTCTAGAGAAAGGGGAGCAGAATAGCATGGGGAAGATTCAGTGGTTTATGGATGTACGGTCCATGTATATTTACTGGAGAGAGGCTTCGAGCTAATATAAACTGTAAAGAGCCACTATAAACTCGAAAATTTTTAAATGTGCCACGTTAGCTATACATTGGTGACTTAAGTTTTACCTTAAGTCATGATATACTGTACCCAACTTGGTACTACTGATTTTTTTTACTCCACAGTGGGATACTACTTGTATTCACAAATGCTATCTTGCTACAGAATAAATTAGTTTACTCCAGTCTAACAGGGACTCACATGTAGATGCCAAGATGTTTACTGCACAGCTAATTAGTCAACTGTTTAGTGACCGTCTCATGTAGACATGCCAACAGTGTAGGATATATACATATTTTTGGCTATAGCTGCCTGTAGGTAGAGAATAGCTTAACTACCTAAATGTTTCATTTGCAAATTGCCTGTCATTTATAATGCAATTAATGCCATCTTCTAAAAGTGTTGGCACATTTAGAGGACTGCACCTCTTAAGCAGAATGTGATATTGAATGTTACCTATTAAGATTTTTCAAAACAAAAAGTTAGCTTTAAGATCAATTTTAACATTGTATCTAATTGCTAAAAGCAGTTTTGGGTTTTTTTTTTGTTTTTTTACAGGCAATCTTCTGCAAACTAAGAAATATTGTAACTGGCATGTAAAAACACAAGCCTAGGTATCTGGATGGAATGTTATTCTTGTTGAATCAGATGTCATTTCATAGCATTCCCTTGCCACTCCCGTTTTTTTAATTGCCAGAGCTGTTTGAGGATATTTATTAGACAATGCAAACAGAATCTTTCAGAAATAATTCCTTTGTCATCAAAAAAAGAGCCATAACTGCACTAAATAGTGAACCATAGCTTTAGTTCCAGTATTTCATCAACAACACATTCCAGTGTTCATCAACAACAGATGAGTTCCAGTATTTCATCAACAACAATTAAAAACCAAGGATTTTAATTACACTTACCTCAATGGAAGCTGAAACACAGAAGAGGATGCAACATATACAAATGCTACTTACCCTGCCATTATACTTAAGCCAAAGCAAAGTCTAATGATTGGGGATGGAAGCATAAATCCAGTTCCTATTCCCTTGCATTGTCATTCCAATCCTTTGTTACCATAGTGAGACGACCCATGAAGATGCTAAAATCCCTGCTCCCACTGCTTGTCTTTAGGTTTTGTGTCTTTATCAAAATATTGTTTTTACTTTCTGCTGCCCATTTTTGTTTCTGTTTGCTTTCTCCATCCTTTAATTCAGCTATTACCTTTTCCCTTTGATTCCCTCCATCCACCTAAGGAAGACATGGGTTAGTAAAAGGTGGTTTATCCTAAAAGCTCATCCAGGCTACTCCTGTGAAGGATCAGTATACAGAGACCTAGTACTTCCATAGCAGGCTAAATATAATTTATTCCTGGCCTTGGTTGGCACGGGACTCCAAGACCAAGCTTGGTTCCCTTTCCACAATTTGCTACTTGTGTCCTTTCTCTTAATTTTTAATCCCCCAACTCAGTCCTGTCTCTGTCCACTTTTGCTCTGTATTTTCTGATAATTCCTTCCTGTTCTATCCGTCCTCCATCCTTCCCTTTAACCTTCATACCTCTTCCACACCCTCCAACAGTTCACCAATGAGATCACCACCTTGCTGCCCTGCATGTAACCTGGTGCTGCAGAAGCAGTAAAGCTGAGGAATTCTGAATGTTTTTCATTTGAGTTCTGTTAATATGTTTGGTATCATAGAAAACAACGGCGGCCACATGGTGCCCCAACTGAACTTGTAATCTGTCCTACTCTCCTCACTTTCACTAAGATACTGCAATCAATTTCTGCCAGATTTTCCTCAATCTACACCATTCTTTTAGGGGTTGTTTGGGTGGGGCAGAGGGGAGAATTTTTAAAACGTAAAGAGAAGGAGCGGGAAAATAAGAGATTATAGTGAACTCCCATGACATCTAAAATCTCTTCATATCCATACATTCTTTTCTAGACAAATGATTGTTACATAGATAAACTGCACAAGCTGTGTTTTTCTAGTTGACTTCTAATCCTCACAATTTCCTTGTACAAAGTATACTTAATATTTCCTTGAGACACTTTACTTACATGAAGATACTATGGTAATATGATCATGAGGACTACCCTAAAACAGTGGTGCTCACCCTAAATTGCCCTGCAGACTAGATGAGTAGCATGGGGGCAGTCTGCGGGTCAGAATGGAGGGAACCGGGTTGTCTGCAGGTGTGTGCTGTACATAAAACACCACACATAACAGATGCCAGAATGCATTGCACCATCTCTATACACAATTTACCAGTAAATGGACAAGCAAAATAATGTGTGATGATAAATACCACAGGCTCCAAGAAAGAGTCCTGATAGAGGATGGAATTCACCCACTAATACAGTTGTTCTTAACTTTTTTAGACTTGAGACACCTGTCATTTGGCTCAAGGCACCCCTTGGATAATGTCAGCTCTTATTTTCACTTGTTTTTTGATTACAGAAAGATAGAGCAATTCTTCTCAGAAAAACTCAGAAAGACCACAACAGGTCTTTTTTTTTTTTTTTTTTTTTTTTTTTAAACACAGTGGATTCCCATTTGAAACCTCTGGGTTTATCTTGTGAATTATGTTTGCACACCTAACAGTGTTAATGTTGTGTGGCACCCTGCAACATTCTTGAAAGGATCCAAAAGCACCCCAGGAGAATCCCTGGTTAAGCATCCCTGCTCTAATACCACTCAGCCCTCTTTTTAGTTTTAATTATGTGTGTTCTTTGCATGGGGTGAATTTCCTTTTTTAGTCTACAGTAAGTTCCTTGAAGCCTTTTAACAGAGGGCTGATAATCAAAGTAAATACTTACTTCACCTCAAGGTCTTTTCCTCTGACTGTGAACATATAGATTTTTCATTCCATTAAGATTGAGATTTGTCATTAAGCCACCTAAGCTCTCAAGCTTTTTGATTCTTTATGTAGAGCTCTCAGAACTTTGTTCATCTGCTGTCAGGTTACAACACTGAGTCTTAAAGATAAATGCCACAGATGACAGTTTTCTGCACTGCCCACTTACAGCTTATCATGGCATTGCACGTTCAGAAGTAGGGTTGACACAGGGGAATAGCAGAATTACCTACCACGTCTTGAATAAACCAAAATTTTGCAAGACAAACTTAAAAACAAGTTTCCTAAATATATCCTTATTTAATTTCCATGATTCAAAAGTTATCTGACTATTACATACTCTAGAGAAAAGGATGACTTTGTGTTACAAACAAAAGAAGTTCTAATAGTTGCTTCTGAATATACTTTATAATTCCATATATTTTATATTGTATATAGTGCTGATTTATAAAATTATATAATATAGAATTATTATCTGGCACTTTCACAATGGGTAGAAGGGATCTGTGAACAAAAAGTACAATGAAAATGAGACAATTTTGTCACCAAAGACCAAATACCACCTCTGCTGCATGTCTACCCTCCATTGCTCAGAGAGCAAGCATCCATGTGACAGAGAGATTAGCGACCCAAAGTCACTATAAAAAAACAAAAATGTGTCCTTCCACTTATACATACCAATTCACATAAGAAACATTTTTGTATAACAGGCTTTGTACGTTTACTTGTTCTGGCCAACAGATTGCATAATTAACACAGCTACTGACTAATTTGAGAATAAAATTAAAAGCTGTAGTTTCTCAATCCTCACTGTGTGGTAAATGCTGGCATGGGTAGATGTAATAGCAACTACTGAAGTTTGGATTATTATGGAAATTAATAACTGATCTCCTAAAAGTTGTCATATTTTATGTTCCAATTGATGTATAGACTGGTTTAATTTAAAACAGAAATCTTAATGTCACATTAAGGGATTTCTAAGGTATAGTAGTGTTACAAATGTATAGGCATATTAAATATTAAAATACACAATTTAATTTTTTTAAAATATAATGATGCATACATATTAAAAATAACAAACCTTTCCTTCAGATTCTGCTGCTGTTACCTTCTCAACTTTATTCCTGCTTAGCATTTTTTTCACCCATTCTTCCACTTGAACATTGAATTTCATGAAAGTCACGTAGCAAAAATAAGCTGATAGCAGTATTAAGCTTTCCCACCACTTGATTGAATTATCCAGAAAAAATGTGATTAGCAAGAGCAAGTCAATGATATAAAAAGTCACATCCCGAAAGAGTGGCCACCAGGTAAGATTCAAGATCTCTCGAGAAAATATAGCACACATTCCAATGACAAACAGGATGTTGAATACTGCAGAGCCTACTATTGTTCCAATGCCAACATTACTGTGGGCTATGAAGACTCCTATCAAAGAGGTGAAGAGTTCAGGGGCCGAACCCCCAGCAGCCATGAATGTTGCCCCAGCTACATCATCTGATATGTCCAACTTTTCAGTGATGACAGTCAACGAAGGAACAAAGAACTCATCACAGACTATAGCTAAAGCTATGAACATGTAAATCATTCCAATGATATGGAGAACGACTGCGCCCCTTCTTCTTTCCTGAAGAGAAAAAAGGTCTTTGGGGTACTCTCCCTTGGAGTGTTCTTTTGTTGCATTGTCATGCCCAGTTTCATATTTCATAGAAACAGGTGAAGCTATTGTGCTATTTTGATTCTGCTCCTTGAAATCCAATAGAGTTCTTTGTTTCCCATGTATTGACTTTTGGCTCCCTAGACTGCTGGCTCTCTCAGTGCTATATGGTTCCACCTTGAAAAAGGCACTAATTGAAAGAGAGAAAGTGCTAATGGCCATTATACTCATAAAAAGCCCTATTATTCGTATCAGTCTCAATTTTTTTCTGACATTCTGATGCCTCTTACAACCTAACAGTGGTTCCTTCAAACACCATTCTTCAAGGATACTAGCAGCAGTGCTTTTACAAAAAGCCATTTTGTATTCTCCGTGGGATGCTGTGGCCCAAAAATTCAGACAGACAGTTCCTTCATATTTTTTCTTGATTTTAAAGTTAAGGGGTCTTTGACATGCTTCTCTACAATCACAAACTTTTACAATTCATCAGGTGTATACTCGTCATTCATGCTTTAAGAAGAGAAATGATTTTATTAATATTACTCTAACAACACTTTATTAGAAACATTACTCTTTAAAAGGTGTTTTATTGTACATAATTAAATAAATGAGTTAATATATTGCAATCAATCATTTTTCTAACAATAAACAATGCAATGTGATCATACTGCATACAGTGCAAAGTAAGCTGCTCCAGCAACAAAATGTTTGTTTCAATAGAAAAATATATTCTATATGGGAACAAAGTTGTGTGGATAAAAATCCATTAATAATCAGACCATTTCATGCCACTATGAAGTCACCTCTGGGCCCTCTCAGTAGCTAACAAATAATTTCAGCAGAAGCCAAAAACTGTCTCCAAATGCTGCATAAAATGAATAAATGATTGTGTTAATGGAGACCCCTAAAATTATTCCTTACCTTTATTATTTGTTACTTAATATATCATGTTCAAACTTCAAACATAGGGACATTAATATATTAAACTAACCTGGAGATTATATTAGTTAGATCTCATTGAAGCTTGAACAGTTTTATTTTAAACATTTAAGCGTGTGAACTGGAACAATCACTGAAAATGTAGGAGACAACACTGCAGGCACAAGGTCTAACATATTTAAACATACCTTAAATGGCTTTATTTGCCATCTAAAGATACAAGTCCACTGAAGTTAATGCAGATACTCCCACTAACTTACATTTGCTTGGGATCAAGTTGTTTGGACTTCCTAGGAGAAAATGTCATGATTCCTATTCTTCTCTTTGCATTTGAAAACTAAATGAATTTTGTCTCCCAATTTTGACCTCACTAAACCTATTCTTTTAACCAGCAGTATAGTATGTTTTGTGACAAGTTTTTGAAATGTGAAGGGCCAACCCTGAAAACCTTTAAACAAACAGTCTCGTTGTATACCACTGAAGGACATGGCAAACATGGGGGATGAAGGGCTTCTTACCAAAGAGAATGTTTGCAGCATAAGGCCATTTAGGGCTTCCAAAGAACGCAGAAAAATGGCTACAAGTAATAGCCACTTCAGTGCATGCATTCAAAGCATATTTTCATATAGCAAGCATCCTAAGTTGCATTTTGCCTGATGAAAAGGATCAAATATCCTTTGCTACTATATTATTACTGCTTCTATTTTTTACTAAGAAATATGCACAAGGAATACATATCCTTGCACCTTCCCCCACCCCAGGGCATTTATGCAATGATCTGATCCTGGCAGATGAGAAGCCATATTTAAAACTAGTAAAAGACAAACCATCCAAGGTATCCACAGTCCTCTTACACACTGACTTTGCAATGCTCTCCAGTGTGCACAGCAGAGGCACTGGCTGATCCACCTTTTCACTTGATTTCATTAAGACCTAGCTCCTGCTGCCAGGGGAATCAGTTCTGGGCTGCAACCTGCCAGGGGGATCAGTTTTGAGCTAAAACCTGCCAGGGGGATCAGTTTTGGGCTGCAACCTTGGTTTTGGTCTACAACCTGCCAGGGGCATCAGTTTTGGGCTGCAACATGCAGCCTCAGGAGGGGGGGCGGGGGGTGAAGATCATGTTGTCCATGGTGGATTTAT
>NW_005843134.1:292686-294829 GCF_000455745.1 Alligator sinensis | reverse complement strand
CATCCCTGGAAGAGAAGCAGTAGCTGGAAGTGTCCGCACCCAGGCTGGGTGTCACAAAACATCCTCAGCTCTGCAAGGTCCCCCTGCCTGCCGCTCTCTCACCCGGATACATCTCTTCCCCCCCTCCCCAGCCCAAGCCCAAAGGCTGCTCCCTCAAAGTCTCCCCTCTGCTCCAGGCTCCTCTCGATCCCCTTGCAGCTTCTCCTCTTCCCCTCTCGTCTGTGCCTGGGACTCAAGGTGGGTGGGAGGGGAGGGGATCACTGGGGCTCTACATTGTGCAGGAAGAGTTCGGATCCCCCTCCTCTGCCTCTTTCTCCTCCCTCCCCCCTCAGCCCCCTCCTGCAGCCGCATCCCTGGTGGGGGGTGGGATCCGGCAGCAGATGCCCGGGTCCCGCTGCAAGTCCTTACCTCTTCCTCTCCGGGCTGGTGCAGAAGGTGGCTGGCATGAGTGAGGCCCGCACCCAGCTGCTGCGGCTGCTTGGAGCCTCCTGGGAGAGCGTCGCGCAAGCGAGGGAGGGACTGGCTCTTGCTGGATTCTGCTGGCAGCCGCCTCCTACCCGGCCATGTGAAAGGATGAGACGGGAGGGAGCCTGACCTGTACCAGCTGCACAGCATCCAGGGCCGGCCCCTTCTCCGCCCGGCGCCAGAGCCACTCCCCCGCGCCTCTCCGCCCAGCCTCCCTCCCTCACGCGCAGTTAAGTCAAGACGCTGGAAGCTTCCCTCGCAGGTGCGTCTTTTTGTGCCAGCCGCTGAACCCGTGTGTTTCTGCATCTGCCAGGCTGCCAAGGGGCACACAGAAGTCGCACAAACCTACTGAAGCCAAGAAGTTCAGCACAAGAAGAGTCATAGTGGCACACAGACGTCATAGAGGCTGGAAGTGACTTCCTGAGGTCATCTAGTGCAGTGGTTCTCAGCCTTTTTTGTACCAGGACCCATTTTGTACCAGTCCCAACCCGGTACCCCTCACTCCCAACCCACTGCCCCCCCGGGCCCAGGGCCCAGCCCCACACTGTTTGGGGCAGGAGGGGCCCCAAGCAGCCCCTGGCAGGCTAGAGCTCTCCCAGCCTGAAAGGGAAAAGCCACTGTTTTTCTCTTTTAAAGGAGAATCCATTTTTTAAAGTTTGTTGATCCATTTTTAAAGTTTGTTCGTGACCCTTTCATACATTCTTGTGACCCACTTCTGGGTCGCGACCAATGGGTTGAGAAATGGTAATCTAGTCCAACCCCCTCCCCGAGTCAGAATCATACCTGTCCAAACCATTCATTCCTGCACAAAACAAGGTAGACTTTGTCGCCTCTTTTTTTTTTTCCAGCCAATCCTCTCTACCTCTTCTGCTTCTCTGCTTCGTACACAGGCAGGGATTTAGTTTCATACTTGTTAGGGGCTAGAAGGGACCTTACAGATCATCCGGTCCAGCCCACATGCACGTGGGCTTGGGCTAAACTCTGTTCCAGGTGTATGGTTGGTCCAGTAAAAGATATCACCCTAAGAAATCCCTGCCTCTTGCAAAATCCCTGAACTGCCACAGCTACAGTATCACTGTAACACTATCTCCCCACCTTATACAAAGAATTCAGGACTGGAGAGAGACTGATAGCTGGGGAAACCAAGACCTCTGTTGGCAGAAAAAGTGTAAGCATGAGTCATACCACCTGCTACCACTGATATGCCGCAGCTTCAACCATGGAAGAACAAGGGGAAAGGAAAGTTTATGTGAAGTCCACTGAATATGATGGGGCTGCTTGTTTAATAATGACTCTAAATCAGGAAATGGATCTAGAGCTGATCTTCACAAGTTCTGCTTGAATTGTCCTGCTCTTCCAACTGCCTTCAGGATAACTATTTTTTTAACAATGAAGATAAGCCCAGAGAGAAAGTATACCTTTCCAAAGGAAGAGCCAAAGTAATGGCCTTCATTTTGTATTTCCTGATATTACTCAATATGTGTTAAGTAATTAGAATATATTTTATTCCCTGTATACTGGGTAAGGGAAATGTGAGGTTTTGGATTTTATTTAGAAAGCTATCAATCACTAACCATTTACTCAAGAACAGAAGTATCCATACACTTTAAAAATTATCCCAGCTACTAATAAAAGATGAGCTTCAACCAAAAACCCTTGACCCAAGCACCCCTGAAAA
>NW_005843134.1:271535-292655 GCF_000455745.1 Alligator sinensis | reverse complement strand
GATCAGATACCAAAATGTGAAATTTGACTGTGTGTTTCAACAAAATTCCTATTCCCAAAAAAGTGTAATAGCTTATTCTGTTCCATGAGGTAAGTACTCTTTATATTTTCAACACTGAAGTACATCTCAAGGTAACCTCTACAGTATTTAATCCCTACTATATATATATATATATAGTAGGGATTAAATACTGTAGAGGTTACCTAGTACATATAGAAGGCCATCTATCTGCACACATATATGCACCTACATATCAGTCTCTTTTTAAATACCTGCTTTATGCAGGGACATGTAAAGATTTGATGTGACCTGTACTAAGCAAATCATTACAGCAAGTTTTTTCTGGATCCCAACCTGTTCACTATTCATGTACTTCTGGGGTAAATGGGGAGAAGTTACTGAATTTAAGACTGTATTAGTGTACTCATATTCTCTATTCTCTGATCTGTTAGGTCTTCTGACTTGCCCCAAGCACTCCTGAGACACTTCTTTCTCTTGAATGGAAGTGCTATAAAGCTGTGGGAGATACACTAAAGATGATGTCTCCAAATTGAATCTCTAGAGAGAATCACTGGAATCAATCCACCCTCACCATAGAGACAGTTAAAGTGATAATGGGCAAACACTCCCTTGGACTTCATAGTCCCTGCCAACTGCATAATTTTGTTTCTGCTACTGCACATATCTAGAAATGCTGCCATCTTGGTACATATTTCTGTGTGGCTATAAATAGATCTCATTTGAGGTGGTTCTGATTGTCCCAGGTTTTGACTCAGATTAAAATAGAAGTGGCACAGTCATTTACACACAGTTGCTTTTCCAGTTGCTTTGTTGCTCCTCTGCCAATAGATGGTCAAGGAGAGCACATAGTGGGGTTTACTGTGGAGTTGACTAATTAGCTCTACAGTAAAGCATCACCGTCTACACATGCACCTATATTAGGGCACAGTAAATTAATTAACTCCACCATAAAATAGTACTGTCCAGAGACAGTACTATCTAACAGCTTTGTAATTAAGTGCAACAAAATGCTCATGTAAATGGTGACGGGGCTGGCTGGGGCACAAGTGTGCTAAAGTGCAGAGGCAGTCTGCCACCTAGCCACACGGCTCTACAGATTCTGCACCCTCATGCCCCAGCCAGTCCCTCTCCCACTCAACATCACTGCCCAGAGCCTGACCTCTTGGAGCCTGCTGCCAGTCCAGGGTTGCTCTGCCCTGGCTCAAAGTGCTATTGTCTCAGGTGCATGTGTAGATGCTGTGCCCAGGAGCAGCTTACTTTGGTTCAAAGTGCTCTGGAGTTTAATGGTTTTGCCTTAACTGCAGGTGTAGATGCACCCAGTATGACAAGCTTGTCCCTGGAATGAGCCACAATTAAGTTAAATGAGCCAGGATTAATTTACAGATGCACACAGTGATGTTCCAGGAAAAAATGTTATTCAGCATTCTCCACAGGTACTTGAAGCGGGGCAATGAGTATGAATAATCAGTAGGATCTCAGGACAGAAAACAAAAAAACAAACAAACAAACAAAAAACAAAAACCCCTTTCTTCCCAGAAAAAAAATGCAGTATCTGTTTATAAATTTGGGGTAATCTGTTTGGGATTACCAAATAAGGTTTTAGTGTCCAAGAGACCTGTGCAGTCTGATTTGGTAGGTGTGTTCTGAGCATACCTAGTACATCAGAACAATACTGAGTTCTTGACAGCAGCTATAGCCTCTTCTATTAAAAAAAACAAACAAAAAACAAAAAACAAAAACAAAAAAAGGCCAATTGGGTATGTAGCTCTCACTTTTTACATAATAGCTCAATAATAGAACATCTGCCCAGTATGTGGAACACCTGGATTCTAGCTTGAGGGATTAAAAACCCATATCTCCTACCCAGTTTATAAACTAGAGCAGTGGTTTTCAACCTTTTTTCTTTTGTGGACCCCTAACATTTTGCATGGAGGTATGGACCCCTTTGAAAATTTGAATGGAGGTGTGGAGCCCTTTGAATTGTAAGTGTGAGTATTCACATACTTTTAATTTATCATAGTCATCTTCTGTGGCCCCTTAGACATAGTCTGTGGACTGCCAGGGCTCTGTGGACCACAGGTTGGAACCACTGGGCTAGAGTTAGTAGCATTTTCGAACATTTCTGCTGAAGTTCACCCCTACATGAAAAAATGATGCAAGATTCCTGGGGAGAGGGACACAGAAAGCAAGAAGGAGCATGGCTCTGTATTTCAGTGATATGAACAATGCCCTGGGAATAGAGTTTTGTATTCTAGTCCTCATACTGCTCTATTATCCAATACCTCTTTAATGCATTAGTCCTCAATAATTATGGATTATGTAAAAAGAAAATGTGACCATTGGGCACCACTACCAACAACAACCAATATTTCCAATTGTCTGGCTGAGGTGTTGCTTCTACATCTATCCTGCAGCATGCTACTTTTTCTGAATCTTATTCCTAAGTGCCTAACCCAGAGAAAGGACTTCTCTCATTCTCTGGATAAGGTAATTTGGTCCCTATATCAAGTCTTTAAATTCCACTCCTGGAGTTGCCTATCTAAAAGTTAGGCATGAGGGTGCTGAGCACTGCCATGTCTAAGTGCTCTTCTGATTCTGGATCTCAAAGACAAACTATTGCAATCAATCATTTTAGCAATATTTCTTGAGCAAGCATTAAAAACCCATACATTTTGGTTGATTAAATGAAAAACTATGACATTAATATGGGCATTTTTCACTACTTCTAGGACTTAGGTCCACCAGAGGATTTAGGCAGCTAGCTTCTACTTAAGTGTCTTCCTATTGGTTTTAATAGGTTTAAATAGGAGTGAGGCACATAAATACTTTTATGGATCTGGGCCTCCAACAATTTCAGCAGGTGCCAGCAGCTATAGTCTTGGAGCTGCTATGGAGATGACTGGAAGCACCTTTTTTTTCTTAAATAGCTATTAGATGCCACATGTAGCTATACCAGAACGTGATAGGAATGTTTGAGGATCATATGGGCAAGCAAGAGATGCCCGAGGTATTTGCAGAATCCTGATAATTTCTGGTTGATGGCTCAAAAAAATCAGATTATTAAGTGGCAAAGGTAGACAAGGTGCTCCGTACATATCAGAGTTTGCTCATGTGTGCGATGAGATTTCACTCTATTACAGTTTAGGTACCAAGGAACTCCCTATTAGTAGCTGATGCTTTATTGAGAACTCCCTACTGATAATCCAGATTCTCCAAAGACTCAAGAGTATACAAACATACACATGGATACCATTTCAAATGGCCATCTAGCATCATCCCAGACTAGAAATGAATTAAAATACAGTTACAAATTGAATCCACACATGTAAGACATGACTGGGCAGGTTCCTCTGTAGGAGTCCACAATCTTGCTTGGGACCTTTCATGCAATGAGTGGAAAAATGTAGGCCAATGGTTTGTGCTAGATTACAACTTCAAATGGCCTTCAAAAACTGCTAAATGTTGGTATAGAAGCCCAGTGTTGGTTGGACTCTTCAGCACAAGATGGAATCACACAAGCTTTGCAGAATGACCAGAGACTTGACTCCAGAATTTATTTATTTTTTTTAAACCAACATCAGCTAGGCTGTGGAAAAACAAGCCTGAGTGAACAAACAGGACATACCTGTGTGATGGTTGCTCCCCTGCTTTTCTAGGTTCACCTTCTAACCAAATCCATATGTTTCCAGTTAATTAAAACTGACACCAAAATTGTTTGTCTTATGAGTTAATTATTTCAGCTAACAGTTTGAATATGTTCAGTTAACTGACCTGTAGAATGCACTGCATTCAAAAACTTGTCTGTCTATCCCAATCATACAGTTGGTCCATTACATGATATAACCCAAAAAGCCTTGCCTATTCAATGAGCTACTGTGTTTCAAGTATTTTGGAACAATCAACCAAGACAAGAACAAAATACCACAGTTAAAATTATGTTTCATGAAAAATAACTTTAAAATAATGTATACATTTCTGAGTTACAAAATAAAATATCAGAAGATCCCTGGCCAAATCCAGAAAAACAGTTAGATGGTAAATAAAGTGTACTTTGGCTTAAATCACCTAGAATATGTTTTTTGTTAGGTGAGATGGCAAGAGAATACTTCTGAATTATCTTAGAACCCATCATTCTGTTCGCTTGTGAAGATGAATATTCTATATTTAGTTTACTATACCACATGTAGAAACTGGCTGAAGTCACCCAAAAGATAAAATCATCCTTCTTCGTTTCTTATCCAGAAAGCTGCATGCAGTGGTGATTATAATTCTTTCATTGTATTTGTATTTTGTCCTCTCTCATTACATATCATAGACTTTGTAAGGGCAGGTGTATGTGTCTTTTGTGCATGAGGGGAGGAAGGAACCAAACTAAAAACCTGAATAGCAGCATCTAGAGGTACTGTGGAAAGAAATTCAAAAGCTGTAAGATATTGATGGGAAGGTTACCATGACTATAACAGCGGCATATTTGAATAAAAATTGATGTTAAGCTTTTAAAATGTTAATTTTAATTTAAGATTGGGTGGCACCCAAAATTACAAACTTTGTTTTCAATACTTTACAGCTAAGGTAAGGAGAAGGATAAAAGATGACAGATGCCAGTAACATGAATTTATATCAAAAGAATGACAATACTTCTTTAAACCGTAAGTTATTTACTTGTTCAAAGCAATAAATGAAATAGCTACTTATTAAATACAAGGCAAAAAAGCACATGGAAGAGAAAGATGGCATGTTGACTAACTATATTGTATTGTAGGATAAAATAACATTAGGCTTTTTATCATCTAAAATGATTGTCATTTATAACAGAACTTTTCAGTAGTCTACATGCTAAAATTGGTTAACATTTGAATTTTAAAATCTGCACTGAACTCATGCATCCCAACCTCCTATATTGTTTAACAAATATAGAGTAAATTTCCCAAGCCAATCTTGGTTAGATACGTTAAATATGATTATTCCCATATTGTGGACTGGGAAACCAAGATGATGCTTACAGCATTGTCAGTGTTAGAATTTGAACCTGCATTCTTTTATTTCCAGGCCTGTGCTCTTACAAATGCACAATATTGCTGCAGCAGTGCAAGATCATGCCTAAGGCATATACCTAGAAGTTGTGTTCCAATGTGGGCTCAAACTATTTAATATTTAGTCTATGATGTGAATATGATAATTGTATGTAATTAATGGGTTAATTTCTTTCTACATGCTGTTCTATCCTTTATAAAACCAAGACCTTCATACAGCCAAACTGATGCCAATTTTTATGATTTACCACCAGGCGCAATGCTATCAGTAATATTTTAAGTGCATTGTTGCACTTTAGTAGTCAGTGCATTAAATTATTTAATCATTCCAAAAGTTGATACTCACACCCTGGATAGACAATGAATTAGAAGTAATATCTTAGCCCTGATACTATTTTATCATGGCAATAGTCAGCCTTCCCTGGAAAATGTCAGAAAAAACAGGCTTTGTACAGGGAACCAAGAGCATAGACATACCCAATGGAATTGAGATCACAGTGTTGATGATGTACTTATGGGACCTTGTGGAAATAAATGGTACTATTTTAGGTATACTCTTTCCTATCAGGTAGAGCCCAGAGACTTGCAAATGGTTAATACTTTATGCATTCTACGTATCCACCACCCTGAATACATAACAAAGTGAAAAATCTTGACTTCCAGTCCCACCCACTCCTCCCAGATAGAGACCAAGCAACTGTGCTACTGATGCTTTCAGACTAGACCCTCTTGATTTATTCTCCCTGGGGTTGGATTCAACTGCTATACAAAGACTGGATATATTATTGTATGCAGCAGCATGCCTCGTTAGCAACAAAGACCACTGAGTGCTTTGCAGAGCAGGGCCAAGACTTTGAACTTTACTGTGCAGTGAATAGAGACCCAGTAGAGTCTGTGAAAACTGGTGAGATGTGTTCAAAGTGACCTTTTCTGGGAATGAAAGAACTAACCACTGTGCAGTTCCATGGTTCTGGTCCTCCAGTGGTGTATAAGAGGTGTATAACTACTCATCTTGACACCAGTTGAGAACTGGAGCTCTGTGCTCAGGCATAGTATAGCTGGAAAACTGTTCACCTTTGAGGAGAGTGAACAAATAAGAACCAACACATAATTGCCTTTCAGTTTAAGGCATAACGGCATAATCATGCGCTCATTTTTACCAACATGAAACCAATGCAAGTCCATCGTGGATTGAACTTGCTCTCACAATGCTATATATAAGAAATAATTAGTACATTGATTCATAATACAACATAAGATAGTTAGAATATAACATTTATCACTTCTTATCAACTTCTGTTTGTATTTGTTTTCTTGTGCTATATAGATCTGCCCACAGAGTTAGAAACCAGGTTTCATTTATTGTCCATGAAGAGTACTTTTGGATATTTCCAGCTGCTAGCAGAAGTGATTCCTTAGGGCCTACTCCAGCTGAAAAATTAGAAAGCTCTTTTATACCAGCTCCCATATAGATTTGATGCATTCCCAATATTACTGGACTAGATTCGATGGAGTTATAACTGTATAACTGCTGAGGCTAAATTTGAATTTGGTTCATTGCCATAGGAAGATGCTATGGTTCTTTTACTCTAACAGACAAAAGTCCGTTCTTGCTACAGCGGGAAAAGCATACTGGTTCCATTAGAGGGAGTGTTCAACTGAAGCATTATTCAATAAGTCAAAAAAAATGAGTCAAAGGTCTGTGTAAGAAAGCTCTGTGTAAGCAGACCATTCACCCAGCTTCCTTATCAAGGCCAGTCAGCTCCATGACCAGGGTTTCCAGTCAGTTTATATAACATAGGGCAACCTTGTCCCCACAGTAAAGAAAAGAAACAGCAAAGCAAGCAAAGGGGCAAACACCACAAGCAAAGTAACAGACAGACCCTGCGAGGAACCACCCAGGTTCTGTGCTCCTTCTCAACATCACAGTTTCCTTTCTTGTCACTCTCACACTGCTCCTAGAGCTCTTGACTCTCTCTATAGCTCCACCCTCAATTACTGGTCATCAGTTGTAGGTAGCTCCCAGCTACCTGCCAGGTAGATTACCTCGTGACTGCTACAACTGGATCTCAGCTCCCTGCAGGCTGAGCATCTCCTTACAGGCTGCTTGAGCCTAACAACTTAGGAGGCTAGTATAGTTAAAGAATATCAATTCCTATAGCCAATGGCACTCCAGGGACACTTATAATGTCTTCATGAACCTGAATGATACTTAGGTCTAGTTCATGTTCTTGTACAAAGATTTGTTTTCTTATTTTTTCTCCAGAGGCACTTAGCTTGCATGGTTTTAGTTGGGGATGATCCTGCTCTGAACAGGGGGCTAGACTAGATGACCTTATAAGATCCCTTCCAGTCCTACTTTCTTACGATTCTGTTTTTGGACATGGTAGGCCATTAATACACATTTAAGCTCTCACTTAAAGTAAGGCACAGCTTTAGTATTTTTTGTTGGTCTAACACAGGATCATGTGATGATATTTTTCTTGGTCATATAGATTTAAGGATAGTGGAGAATGAGAAAATACACAATGAGAAAATATTGCAATAAATCCTGCATAAAGGTTGCACATGTAGCAGTGTCTAAGACTATAGCTGGCTGAAAAACAACAAACTTTTGGGAAATAAGGGTGGAATGCATTTTCCCACTTTTCATCTACAATTTCTGATCAACACTAATAATAATAATAATAATAATAATAATAATAATACGTGCACTTTATAGCATCTTTCATTCAAAGTTTCTGAGCACTTTATAAACATTCTTTTTTTTTTCAAAACTACACTTAAGTGAACTAAAAGGCTAAGTAATTTTCCCATGCCTAGAAAATGAATCAGTGGATGAATTGAGAATAAAATTATTGAAGTCAACACAGTTCTCTACATTTAACAAGATCATAATCACTATTTTATGAAGATATGTCTTCACCTGCCTGATTTTTTTCCAAGAGCAGCAACATAATATCCATCTAGGATAAAGAAGGTTGATTGAGGGATAGCAAGCTTGGAAGGGTTTGATTCCTTCAGGATTAGAACCCTGAATATCAGAATTGGACATATTTTGTCCTTTTTTAAATGTGTCCATGATGATACATAATTTCAAAATGTGTCATCTAAAGCACTGGGCAATGAACCCAGCTGGCAGCAAGAGTTGGGCCATGTAGTACTCAATTTTTCTACTGATGCAGCAGAACCCAGATTTTCTGAATCGGGGCAGTTTGCAATCTGCTTAGTTTGCAGCAGGTTGCCAAATTAAGAATGAGCTATTCAGCTCCTCAGCTGCTTGCTACAGCTTTTACATCAAAGGTCGCTGCTTTTCTACTCTGTTAAAGCACAGATGCAGTGCTATGCAACTGACCAAAGAGACACCCTTTAAAATAAAAACTGCAGCAATTGGTTGGTACAGATCTTCAGTCCTGGACAGTCATTTTCTGTGGCTATTATACCTTCAGCTAATTCTAAAACCCTTGTCTTTGCAGTGGCATTAGGAACCTAACTGAAACATTTGGGTTCTACTGTACTTAGAAAACCCTCAGTGATAGTTACATTTTTATTTATCATAACAATAACTTCTAGACTGGAATAGGTATTTCATGGTTATTGTTTAGAGAAAGATGTCATTCAAAGAAAGAAGAAATAGTAAAAATTCCAGAGCCTGTGGACTGAGGAGCCTTAAATTGCAAGTGAAAATATGCAATGGCCAACCTAAAAAAGAACCTGCAGTTGTATCAGTAGAGTGTGAAAATGTTTTATTAGCAAATGGGAGAATTATCAATGAGCCTGCTATAGACACAATGATATTTTTGACACTCAGTGAGGATAAGGATGTAGTGGCAGTTTAGTGGCAGTGGTTCCTTTGGTCCCAATACCACAATAAACTACCTGGCATAGTGTTTGCTTCTATGAACTACTGAAAATGGTTAAGTACTTATCAATAGTTTGGTCTGCTTATAAGTTCAGAGCAAGCCACAGAACAAACCAACCCTTACTCACACAGGATATTTTTAACATTGTATTTAAGTACATGATGCTAAAATAGCTCCACAGAATTAATTAGCAACAGGAAATTTATGATACCCACAATCAGAATGTAGAATAAGATATATTTATGAGATGCATTCAAATTCCAAGATGTCTACAAAGTTTTTTAAACTTCAGATTCTCTATGAATCGCAAACCAAAGTATTTGGAGTACTACACCCAATGATTCAGTTAAAAGCAGTGTATCCTATTATTTTGGATTTATTTCAGTTCCTTGTCTCCAAACAGAAAGCAAAGCCCCTCCAAATTTTACTAAATTTACAAACACATGCCATATTGAGATAAAATTTGTCCACAACTGAAACGCAATGACCTCTTTGGTGAATCACAGCAATTGTTTCAGCAGACCAAGTCAGACCTATGAAGCGGCTCAAGAGCTGAAGCAAAGAGCAATGTCTCCAATTGAAATTACCAGGAAAATACAATAAATGGCTCCAGATTCCAACCATGCATGTGTTAGCTAATTCCACCTTTATTACACTGCAACGTTGTGTTCTTGCTCAACTAGGAACAAACAAACAAACAAACAAACGCTAAGTCTTGTGGAAGGCATCTCCTAAAGCTCAAATGTATTATACTCTGAAGGTCACTGTAACAAGTTCATTACATTAAAGGCCATTTGAGAGGCCAGAATGTAATTACCCGAGCTGGGGTTTCGTGAAGCATTGGAGTTATTTGTATGATCTTTAATGATAAGAACATTTGTTATTTGACATATATAGAAAAAATGTCATCTCTAGTCACACAAACTGGTCTAGTACTAACTTAGAGTGACAAGCGTCTTCTACTGCAGGGGTGGCCAACCTGTGGCAAAGCCAGCCTTTGTGTGTGGCACATGGCAGATCAAGGAAGTGGCAGGGAGCACAGTGGCATATATGCCAGGGAGCAGAAAGCACAGCAGCAGAGCAGGTAGGGAAAAATGGACTGGAGTGGCACTCAAAGAAAGTACCGGCCAAAAAGGTTGACTCCCATTGTCCTGTGAATCCCCAGAATTCCTTCCTGCTGCCCCTAAAATGTTTAAGTACTAACCTTGCCCAACATTGTAGCTTGAGATAACAGCTGAATGAGATAGGAATGAGGGCACACTTAGGTCTAAGGCTACATCAGAAACAGAATGGAAAAAAAAAGAAAAGGCAAATGTAACTCTAGGTCAAAAAAATATAAGGAGCACTTATACAAGGCAAGACAATTTAACTGTTTGAAAATATAGTATATGTATGATTTTTAATGATCTTTTTACATAGAAAACAGTGTTCAAAAGAATACTGTGGCCTTTATAAAATAATTGAATGTGTGGAATTAAGCAACTTGATAACTACTTTTACTAAAACCCCTTGCAATCATTTTAGTCTGACCTGACTTCCATGAGAACAAATATTAGACCTTCCTCTGACTTCACTGGCAGTCGGGTTGAATAATGATAAATGAACATCTGTGGAAAAATATTTTTCTTCATCTTCAAGGAATGTTTTGGAGAGTAGAGATTGCAACTTCAATTTAGCTTTATCTCAATGCTAAAAAGTAATAAAACCCACTACCAGGTGTCATTTATGATTTCACAATCTTTAAAAACTATTTATTCATTTGAGTTGAGTGATATCCTTTTGTGTATTCAATAGTTAATGGCATGTGCTATCTAAAAGAACAGCTTTATTCTTCACTAAAAGAACAGCATAATTATTCACCAGACAGAAAATTAAAATGAAATCAAACAACATAATCATGGCATAGAATATTATTAGATTCTGAATTACATTTGATACACAAGTTTCGTATTTCTCAAGAGTGACAGTACAGAAGTGACTTTTTAGTTAGGTGTGACATAAAAATATCAAAACTTAAATCACACAATAGTTCTCTAGGTTCAAAGAAATTGAAGGATCTTTCTGGAGGCTTGTGAAATCTTTATCACAGATACATACAAAAATAATTTTGCTACAAATCAATAATTTCTAAGAGAAGAAGCCACTTCTGTAAGAAATATATCATGTGTGTGTATCTGGTTATAGGATGCTTTTTCAGGTGAACTGAGAAGGAAAGAAATGATGCTTAATATTGGAATATAACAAATTTAGGCAAACTATTTTATCCATAACGTCTATCTAAATGTTAATGTTTCTGGTATAATAAAAATCTGAGGTTTTTTTCAATTATATGGTTGTAATTAATGTATTAAATAGCCCCCTTCTTCACCCCCAAAGTTATAATCCTTCACCAAGCCTTGCCTAAAGCAGTTTTGGAAAGGGACAGCACCTTTATAAATTGTCATAGTTTGCAGTGATATGAATATAATAAATAGCAATAATGTCCAAGGAATCCGTCCTTGATTCCTCTAATAGAGAGGAATATGGACCCACACAGCCTGTCTGTTGGGTGAGTACTGCTCCCATGGAATATTTCTTCTTTTCCTTCTAGCCCCACATGAGCACTATGGGCTTCCAACTTAGTTGGCTGAAAAGGGGGATAGGTCAGTCAGTCTCCATCCAGTTTCTTACTTCTAAATGTCCCAGTCAAGATTACCACAGATACATGGACAAATTCTCTGTTGGACTGATAATAGCTCCCTTACAGCCAGCAAAAAAATACAGCTCAAAGTCTTCAATAACCTGCCCAAATCCCGCACTGGATCTTGGAGGACTGCTGTTCTTATAAGGTGGAAGTTACAGGCCCTTCCAAAAGAAAAAAATTAAAAGGAAATCCATGGTATATATCTTCCTATCTAGGAATAACCTATGGAGGTGGCCCTTGTTTAGAAAAGACAGACCAATAAAATGTATAGTATAATCTTATATAATACAGTATTTTGTTTAATGATGATTTTTACTGATACAGTCTAAAAGGCTGTAATTTACACTCTTGAAACCACATGAAATTTTTCTAGCAAATAGTTGATGCATTTTTAGATATTCTTGGCAGAAAGACTGAAAGGTCACCAGAACAGACTGCAGTTCTGCATGATTTTGGAAAAATACAAAGTTAACTGTGCTAAAGCTTAATTGCAAAGCACTGGAAGTCACCACTGATCAAAGGCTATCATTCACAGATGGCAGAGAAATCAGTTTATGTCTATGAACCAATTCCTGCCTTCTCTTCTATGGGCATAGTAAGCTCTCTCTGCACTGCATGGAGCGAGGTCCCATACAGGCTTTATGAGATCAGATCACTGCAGAGGGGCATTGAGGTAGGAACACTGTACATCTGTAACCATTTGTACATATTGGCTAAATCCATTGTAGAGGCACACATGTACTTGGACCCTATTAGTTTCTACACTACTGTTTCATGGCATGGCCAGGATACTGCTGTCTCCAGATAGAGAGCCTTTGCATAAAGCCTATTTGCTTCAGCTAGAATTTATGCGATGCCTAGCCAACTCATGAAGAAAGGACTACTGCATCTTTTGTCCCTGATTTGTTAAAGGCTGTATTTAACTAAAGAAACACTGATGTTAGCCATGGACAGTTAACTTCTGTTTAACCGACAGGCTTGTAAATTCATATCAGAAAGATAGAGAGCCAATTTTGTAAATCAAACAGTTGAAAAACAAATGAACAAACAAATAAAACAAACAGTTTAAATGGATTCTGTGAACTGCAAAGTGTGAAAGTCAAAACTATTTTTGGTTAAAGTGTTCACTTCATGAATGATTTTATCACATCTAGAAAGACCCATGAGATACCTTTAGGGTTATTCAACCTGTGGCCTAATTAGTCCAGGAATCTAAATGGATGAAACAGCCATAGGATTAACAACATTTGCTTGGCTTTGTGGGTGTTTGAAGTACTCCCAACTTCATCTCAGCTTTTGTGTTATTGCTTTATGAATTTTATTGGCTGGGGTGTTGCTTTTGGAATAGAAGGTCTTATCTGGCAAAAACAACTAACTGAAAGTGTCTTCTTAATGCAAACACTAATTATTGTTTGGATTTGTTTCCACATAATTCACACTTTTGTCTGTTTTAGAAAAATGAGCTCACTTTCCTTCTGGAGCCTGTAAGGTAAGTGAGGCTTGCAGAGGGCTGGGGGGGTTGCAGGTAGAGGGGGTTTAAAGCCAGCCTGACAGTCTGGCCAGGGAGCTGGGAGTTCTCAGCTGGGGAGCAGGGGGGCGTTTGCAGCTGGGGAGCAGGGGGGTTTGCAGCCAGGGAGCTGGGTGGTTTAGTTTTGATAAACGTAAAAAATTGCATGTTATGTTTTATAGCATTGTTTTTGTAAACAAACAAATTGAATAAATAAAATAAAAAAGATTTGAAATTGGATGATACAGTGTGATGCTCCACCCCCCCCACCGATCTCAGAGTTCACCATCTGCACCTGGTGCAGAGATACTGTCATTGTGGCATTAGAGGCTGTGATAGTTTATGGCAGGTGTGGGCCATTATTTGAGCCGGAGGGCCAATTAGGGAGTTCTGGTAAGCTGTTGCAGTCTGGGTCAGAACCCCTCCCATGCACCATGCTGGGCTGGGTCTGCACCCCCTATCCTACCTGCAACAGCTCACCAAAACTCCTTAAGTGGTAGATTACTAGACCAAAAGGAAGGCACCATTCCTTAAGTGGTTCCTATAGATTACTAGACCAAACCTAAGGCACCACTAAGAGACCCTGCTAATGGCAGAAGCTGCAGTTTGGCTCTGGCTCCAGAGTGAGACTCATGGGTCAAAGCCTGTTTCACCCCTGTGAGCTCTGGGACCCCCCCATCAGGATCCCAGCGGACCCCCAATGACCCCCAGCATAGCTGGGAGGTAAGTGGGATCCATACTGGGAGGGAGTTAGCACAGCTGCAGGGCATCTGAGAGGAGCTGAGGAGGATCATGCCCCTCCCCCTCCAGTTCTTACTTGGCCCAGCCCCCCAGGGAGCCATGCAACCGGTGCCACCTGGTGTGTGAGATGGGGAAGGAGGGAGCACTCATCTGTTCTCTTCTCTGGTGGGGGAGGGACCCCCCAAGCCCCTGAGTGTGGCATGGCACCAGTGGGGCCCTACTGCACATGCATAGGATTTAAAAGGGCCTGCCAACAGCAGTAGCCACAGTTTGACCTTGACTCCAGAATGAGACATGGGTGGAAGCCGATTGCATCCCCATGAGGCCCGGGTCCTCCATTAGGAGTCCAGTGGAACCCTGGCAACCCACAGCATAGCCAGGAGGTAAGCAGGGCCCATGGTGGGAGGGAGTTGGCACAGCTGTGGAGCCAAGGAAGGTGTTACCCCCCCTGCTCCTACTTCACCCAGCCTCCCAGTGAACCATGCAACCAGAGCCTCATGAACAGAATGTGCAAACAGGAACACTTTTGGCCTGGCACATGAGTTAGCATGGGAGTTTGCACAGGATGGCAGGCAGGAAGGGCTTGAGGCTCTAGGTAGTGCACAATAGTAGCCAAAGTACTACTTGTGCAAAGTTTCCCCCCTGCGGCTGGATCCCTCCCCTATGGTACTTCCAAGGCCTCCAACCAGATGGAACCCATTGTGCTGGCCTCCATTCAGATGGAGACCCTGGCTTTCAGCTGTGGGGGCTGCCTGGCATGATTCCAGGCACATTGGATCAGGAGCATTGCAACCTGCCCTTGTGAGGTTTGTTCCATATTGGAGTCTCTGGAGTGCCAAATAATGGAGCTCCAGACCATGGTGCAGAAGCTGCGTGCCATCAGGGATGGCAAGCAGGAGATTGACTCCTAATGCCAGGCCCTTCACCCCAGGAAAGAAGAGGGAAGACCTAGGTCACCTTCCAGGATCAAGGATGCCAAGAGGTACTCCCATACTGTCCAGCCAGGGGGCTGGACAAAAGTTGTCTGTGGCCTCATGGCTCTCTGTACCACGGTCACCACCACCCTGGATCTCTGCAACAGGTACGAACCTCTTGCATCACCAGTAGAGGCTGCAGAGCTGCCAGCTACTGCAAGTAAGGAAGAAACATGACCAGCTATCATCCCTAAGATGAAACGTGGAGTGGTCATTGTAGGAGGCTCCCTCCTGAGGGGGGACAGAGGGAGCAATCTGTCACCCCAACCCCTTAGCCTGGGAGGCCTGTTGCCTCCCAAGAGCCCATATCTGGGATGTGGCTGAGAGGATCTCAAAACCTAACTGGCCCTCCGACCACTACCCCATGCTCTTTATCTATATAGGCATAAATGACATGGCTCAGAGCAATCCCAGCTGGGTCATGAATGGCTACAGGGCTCTAGGAGTGGGCCTCAGGGGGTTGGAGGTGTAGGTGTTTTTTTTCCCCTCAATCCTCTGATTTACAGGTCATGGGCTGAAGAGAGAGAGACAAATCTAGGCAGTAAACAGAAAACTGCAGCACTGGTGCCATCGTGAAGGATTTGGCTTCTATGACCACAGTCCGCTCTTTGGAGAGACAGGCAATGGTCTCTTGGGAAGAGATGGAATCCACCTCACTCCACTGGGGAAGATGCACTTCTTAGCCAGAATGGCTGACCTGCTTGACCGGGCTTTAAACTAAGTTTGCCGGGGGATATGTGGACAACCACCAGAGCAAGCTCACGAAGCATCAACCACAAAATCAGCAGGCTAGGATGCTCAAGGGAACTCCTACCCCAGCCCAGGAACAAAGCTTCTTCATGAGTACAAGGAAGCCTAGGGCCTCCAACAGCATACTTACTTGCCTGTACACTAGTGCTAGGAGTTCAGAAAACAAAAACAAGAGGAACTGGTCCTTCTGCTAAACAAAAATGACTACAATCTCATAGGGATAAGGGAGACCTGTTGGGACTCCTCTTATGACTGGACTATGGGTATAAATGGCTATACCTGGTACAGGAAAATTGTGCTGAAAAAAGGGGCCGGGGTATAGCTCTCCATGTAAAGGATTGCTATATGTCCCTACAAGCTGAGATTAGCACCCAAGGAGGATGACTGCAGACCATTTGGGTTAGAATACAAGGGGAATGTAGTGAAGGGGATACAATGGTAGGAGTCTATTTCAGGGAACTGGCTGAGGCTGCATGCTCTCAGTGCATGGTTGTCATGGGAAACTTCAACTACCTGGACATCTCATGGGAAGAGCCAAATCTGATCAGTCTCAAAACTTCCTTCCATATGTGGATAAGCTCAACCTGTCTCAAGAAGCTTATGGGCCAACAAGAGGTAAGACGCTGCTGGACCTGGTACTGTTGAGCCCCAGCTCAAGTCTGGGATTGTGCCCGGTATGCAAAAGCCAATAAAGATACCAGGGGTGAAAGTATAAAGATTTATTGCTAGCAATACAAGGTGCAAGCGGAATAATTTCACGTAACAAGCACACAGAGTCTTAATTATGAGCATCTTTTATACAGGAGGATTGGACCTTTATAAGCATTCTTGTTTGCTAATTGGTTATAAGGGAGTGACGCAAGGAGTTCTTTACTGAGCATGTCTCTATACCTGTGTTTTAGCTATGTATCTCATTTCCATACATGTATGTTTCATTAGCATACTTTCTCCCCACCTAGGGGTGTGATTTTTGGTATTTAAATTAGCTCTTTGCCCTAGTCCTCTGATTCTGCTTTTGTTTTCAAGCCTCCTTTATCTAAGACTGTCTCCTCCTTATCATTGCAGATGGGCATTAGTTACATAACAGAGACTTTTGCTTGGGCTTTGTGTAGTGGTTTCTAGGTCAAACCTGACAGTACAGGCCAAAGGGGATGATCTAATCAGTGACCTAAGAATCGAAGGGAAGCTGGGTGACAGTGACCACAAGTTGATCACTTTCTCTATCCATTGCAAAGCTGGTAAGTCAGCCAGCAATGCAATAGTCCTCGACTTTAGGAAAATTGACTTTCATAAGCTCAGGAGGCTTGTTCTTTAGGCCCCGAGAGGTCATGATTTCCAAGGGAGGGGAGTTCATGATGAGTGGTTGCTCCTTAAGGACATAATCCTAGAAGCACAAGGGGAGTCCATCTCAACCCGTAGAGAAGGTGGTTAAAGGGCTCAACAACCCCCTTGGCTCAAGAGGAAATTCATGGACCTCCTACATCTAAAAAGAGGGGCTTATAAAGGATGGAAGACAGGAAACACCACTAAGGAGGAGTATTCTGCACTGGGCCACACCTGCAGGGAGTGAACTAGGAAAGCCAAGGCTGCAACTGAACTCCAACTGGCTACACAAATCAAGGACAATAAAAAGTCCTTCTTCAGATATATGGGGAGTTGAAATAAAAACAAGGGAAACATTAGACCCCTGCTAAACCAGTTGGGGTAGTTGACTAATGACACCCAGGAAAAAGCCAATCTGCTTAATGATTACTTTGCGTCCGTTTTTCACCAACCCAAAGGGACCACCCTGCCTAACATGATGCAGGATGACAAGGGTGAGGGTGAATATATGCCTGCCATTGGCATGGATCTTGTGAGGGAGCATCTTGAGGGGCTGGACCCCCACAAATCAGCTGGTCCAGATAGATTGCACCCAAGAGTGCTAAAGGAACTTGCAGACATCATAGCATAGACACTAGCAAGGATATTTGAGTAGTTGCGGTGCTCGGGGGAAGTTCCTGAAGATTGGAAGAGGGCCAATGTGGTGAGCATCTTCAAGAAAGGGAGAAAAGATGACCCAGGAACTACAGGCCAATGAGTCTTACTTCGATCCCTGGGAAGATTTTGGAAAAAAAAAAAAAAGTCTATCAAAGAAACCATTCTTGACAGGCTAACACAAGGCAACATTCTGAGGGATAGCCAGCACGGGTTTGTTATGGGTAGGTCTTGCTTAACCAATCTCAGTTCCTTCTACAACAAGGACAAAAGGGAAGAGGTTGATATCATATATTTGGACTTAAAAAAAAAAAAGCCTTTGACCTGGTGTCCCATGATGTCCTCGTGGCAAATTGGGCAACTGCACCCTCGACTACTCCACAGTCTGATGGCTGGGGAACTGGCTCTAAGGTCAGACCCAGAGAGTGGTAGTTGACAGAACCGAAACAATATAGCACTCAATGACTAGTGGTGTCCCCCAAGGCTCCATTCTTGGACCTGTACTCTTTAATGTCTTCATAAATGATCTGGACACTGGTGTCATAAGCGGACTGGCTATGTTTGCTGACAACACCAAACTTTGGGGAAGAGTTTCCACACTTGAGGATAGGCTGGTGATCCAGGCTGACCTTGTTAGGCTTGCAAGGTGGATAGATGAAAACCTGATGGCATTCAATACAGAGAAATGCAAGGTGCTCCACCTCAGGGGAAAAAAAACCCCACATCACACTTATTAGGCTCGGCAATGCTACACTTACTAGCACCATGACCGAAAGAGACTTGGGAGTCATGATTGACTACAAATGAACATGAGCCACCAATGCGATATCGCAGCCGGCAAAGCAAACAAAACCCTGGCTTACATCTATTGATACATCTCAAGCAAGAACCAGGACGTCATCCTCCCGCTGTACTCAGCCTTGGTGAGGCCACAGCTGGAGTACAGCATCCAATTCTGGGCTCCACAATTTAAGAAGGATGTGGAGAAGCTTGAAAGAGTCCATGTGGATGATCAGAGGGCAAGAGAACAGGCCTTGTGAAGAGAAGCTGCTAGCTATGGGACTCTTCAGACTGAAGAAGCGCAGGCTCAGGGGTGACTTGTTGTAAGCCTATAAGTACATAAGGGGTGTGCATCAGGATCTGGGGGAACACCTGTTCACCAGAGCACCCCAAGGGATAACAAGGTCCAACGGTCATGAACTCCTGCAAGACCATTTTAGACTGGACATAAGGAAGAACTTATTTTACTGTCTGAGCCCCCAAGGCCTGGAACAGACTCCCCTCAGAGGTGGTGCAAGCACCTACTTTGGACACTTTTAAGAAACATTTGGATGCTTATCTTGCTGGGCTCCTTTAACCCTAGCTGACTTCCTGCCCCTTGGGCAGGGGGCTGGACCTGATGATCTTCCAAGGTCCCTTCCAGTCCTAATGTTTATGAGGCAGTGTCTCTATAGGGACCAGCTTGGGCCCCCCTGTGGGTATGGTGCATTCAGCAGCGTGGAAGGGGTAGCACCATGGCAAGGGCATGGAGTGGCATCTGGAAGCAGGACAGGCAGCCAGGGCTGGGTCCGGGGCCAGGATCATAGGTCGGTGACAGCACAGGGCTGAGGCCCAGGTGAGAGTCACAATCCACTCCCAGCATGGTCCCATGCTGCCCCATAGTCTCAGCCCCAGCCCTGGCACCAGTCACCCATCCCACTCCCAGACAACACTCCTTGCCTGCCCATGGCCCTATTCCATCTACCTGGCTGAGCATGCTGTGCCCATGGGGGCCCTGGTCTGGTCTCCATGGACACACTGCCCACCCAACTACTCCATTCAGTGCCTCCATGGTGGGTGTGGGGTGGATGGACCAGGGTGCCTGGGCAATGGGGCTGGGTCCAGCAGTGGCAGTGACACAGGCAGCACCAGCCAGAAGGAGCCTTTGCCACTGGGGCTGCCAGGAAGCTGAGTCTGGCAGCTGTGCTGCCTTAGACCCACTGTGTGCCTGGGCATAGCAGAACTTCCAGGTACACACCATGGCCTGGGCTGCTTTCTGTACCTGCACTGAGTGGTGCCAAGGAAAAATCCCTTGGCAGGCTAGATCTGGTCTGCAGCCCAACCCTTGTTTATGGTCTGAGCTGGCTCTTCCCATACTACTAATGTTGTTGCTGTATGAGTTTCTCCTGCAGAGGGATGTCTTTGTCATTATTAAACTCTTCTATATGCAATTTTGTCATGTTTCTGCAGATCCCCAGTTCTTGTGACAACAGCTTCTAACCTAACAAACATTTTAGTCCTCAGTTGTCTATTGATGGAAACACCCAGAGGTGACAAATCACGTTTCAGTGATGCCACCTTATCCTTCAATAGTACTAAGTACACCTCAGCCCTGGCTCCACATTCTTTTTTAAGTAATAATTTTATAATTTTAACATCATCTCCTGCCAACTGGTTGGATTGTGGTTAAGGGGGACTACAGCAGTTACAGAACCAAAACTTAACTGCAAGTTACTTAAGCTCAGGTTCACTATCCTTCCGCCTGTTGTCAGGTATGTTCTAGATAGCAAAACTAGATTTGGTGCTATGGTATACTGTAGTAAAGCGGTCTCAGGAAAGTGAGAATAATAGTCTAGAGTAAGTACATAAATTACTGTAAGCAAAACTACACCTACTTTTCTACCTATTTCTTCTGGCAGCAACATGAGCTCTTTTCTTTAACTTGGCCTATATTTTTGGTTTCTATAACTTGCCTTGATAGATTACTCTATGTCATTCTTCATTTATGGCAGTATAAAACATCTCCAGTTTCTCTCTTAAATATTTCAATTAAATAACCTTCTTGCATATTTTTCAGAACAGTGATATCAAAGGTGGTGCAGATTTTTTAAAAACAGAATCACATCTAGAACTGAACACATGAGCCTGAACAAATGATAGGGGCTGGAAATGTGTTTCCCTGGCCACCACACACTAACAAGCTGAATCACTCTGCACGTTCTCACCTAGAGTTGTTGCTCTAACAGTCACATTCTTATGTTATCTGAGAACAGAGAGGTTTTTGGTTTGGGAGATTTTTTAAAATCAGATTGGTATGTACAATTTCTGCCTTTGGCATTTGCTCTACTGCCCATTTGTTCATAAAGCATGCCTGAAATGACTACATTTCTCTTAGGTTTATATTTGATTTGCAAATCATACATGTTTAATTGTAAAAGAAATAAGTTCAACACACTTACATGACTGCTGACAAGGTCCCTTTTGGCAATGGCTTACGGTTCAGATAGCACTGGCCTCCCATAAGAAATGCAGTGTTTTACACCCAAAATCTTGAGCATATTCACATTTAGTTTTTGTTTGATTCTGTAACACACAAGCTACTGTTTTCCCATTTTTATCATGTTGTAAGTGCATCAGACAAATCCGCTTCCTTTGGATGTCTGCAGACTTCGTTTGGCGATTGCTGTTTCAAAACATACCTCCTTCATTTTCTCAGACCCTCTATGAAGATGTGTACCTTGTGACCATTGAATATACTGACAGTAACGATCTCAGGTCACTAGATTGAGCAGCTAGAGTAGACACATTTCCC